>NW_025228429.1:23106-27607 GCF_018294505.1 Triticum aestivum | reverse complement strand
CGTGGGCTATAACACACTGTTTTGGGGGTCCGAGGACGATTTCGATGGCCCGTGGCCCCCGGTAGACGGCTATTTTAACGTTGTCCACACTCGTCGTTTCGAGCATTTTTGGTCGTTTTCGTGGGCGATAACACCTTGTTTTGTGGTCCGGGGACGATTTCGATGGTCAGTGATCCTTGGTAGACGGCTATTTGATGCCTTGAAAACTCGTCGTTTCGAGCATTTGGATGTCGGGGGTCGGTTTTCATGTCCCTTGACCCCCGGTACACGGCTATTTGGTTGTTGTTAAAACTCGTCGTTTCGAGCATTTTTTGCCGTTTTCGTCGGCTATAACACCCTGTTTTGTGGCCCGGGGACGATTTCGATGGCCCGTTACCACCAGTACACAACTCTTTGGACATTGTCAAAACTCGTGGTTTCGAGCATTTCTGGCTGTTTTCGTGGGCTACAGCACATTGCTTTTAGGGTGCGGGGACGATTTTGATGGCCCGTGACCCCCAGTAGACGACTCTTTTGACGCCGTCAAAACTCGTTGTTTTGAGCATTTCTGGCCATTTTCGTAGGCTATAACACATTTTTTGTGGTCCGAGGACGGTTTTCATGTCCCTTGATCCGCGGTATACGACTATTTGGACGTCATCAAAACTCGTCGTTTCGAGCATTTCTAGCTGTTTTTATGGGCTATAACACACTGTTTTGGGGTCCGGGGACGATTTCGATGGCCTATGACCACTAGTACACGGCTATTTGGACATCGTCAAAAGTCATCGTTTCAAGCATTTCTAGCCGTTTATTGGCTATAGCACACAATTTTTAGGGTGCGGGGACGATTTTGATGGCCCATAACCACCGGTACACGACTATTTGGACGTGGTCTAAACTCGTCGTTTTGGCGATTTCTGGCCGCTTTCGTGGGCTATAACACACTGTTTTGGGGTCCGGGGACAATTTCGATGGCCCGTGGCCCCGATAGACGGCTATTTTGACGTTGTCAACACTCGTCGTTTCGAGCATTTTTTGCCGTATTCGTGGGCTATAACACCTTGTTTTGTGGTCCGGGGACGATTTCGATGGCAGTGATCCTTGGTAGACGGCTATTTTGATGTCGCGAAATTCGTAGTTTCGAGCATTTCTGGTTGGTTTTGTAGGCTATAACACACTGTTTTGGGGTCGGTTTTCATGTTCCTTAACCCCCGGTACATGGCTATTTGGATGTCGTCAAAACTCGTTGTTTCGAGCATTTTTTGCCGTTTTCGTGGGCTATAACACCCTGTTTTGTGGTCCGGGGATGATTTCGATGGCCCGTGACCACCAGTACACAACTATTTGGACATCATCAAAACTCGTCGTTTTGAGCATTTCTGGCCGTTTTCGTGGACTATAACACACTTTTTTGGGGTCAGGGGACTATAACACACTTTTTCGGCCGCACCCTAAAAGCAATGTGCTGTAGCCCACGAAAACAGCCAGAAATGCTCGAAACCACGAGTTTTGACAATGTCCAAAGAGTTGTGTACTGGTGGTAATGGGCCATCGAAATCGTCCCCGGGCCACAAAACAGGGTGTTATAGCTGACGAAAACGGCAAAAAATGCTCGAAACGACGAGTTTTGACAACAACCAAATAGCCGTGTACCGGGGGTCAAGGGACATGAAAACCGACCGCCGACATCCAAATGCTCGAAACGACGAGTTTTCAAGGCATCAAATAGCCGTCTACCAAGGATCACTGACCATCGAAATCGTCCCCGGACCACAAAACAAGGTGTTATCGCCCACGAAAACGACCAAAAATGCTCGAAACGACGAGTGTGGACAACGTTAAAATAGCCGTCTACCGGGGGCCACGGGCCATCGAAATCGTCCTCGGACCCCCAAAACGACCGGAAATGCTCAAAACGATGAGTTTTGACGACGTCCAAATAGCTATGTACCGGGGGTCAAGGGCCATCAAAACCGTCCCAGGGGCCCCAAATAGTGTGTTATATCCTACGAAAACGGCCAGGAATGCTCGAAGCGACGAGTTTTGATGACATCGAAATAGCCGTGTACCGGGTGTCACGGGCCATCGAAATCGTCCCCGGACCCCAAAGCAGTGTGTTATGAGCCCACAAAAACGACCAGAAATGGACAAAATGACGAGTTTTGACCACGTCCAAATAGCCGTGTACCGGGGTCAAGGGACATGAGAACCATCCCTGGACCCCAAAACAGTGTGTTATAGCCCACGCAAACGGCCAGAAATGCTCGAAACGACAAGTTTTGACGACGTCCAAATAGACATGTACCGGGGGTCAAGGGACATGAAAACCGTCCCCGGACCCCAAACCAGTGTGTTATATCCTACGAAAACGACCAGAAATGCTCGAAAAGACGAGTTTTGACGACGTCCAAATAGCTGTGTACCGAGGGTCACGGGCCATCGAAATCGACCCGGACCCCAAAACAGTGTGTTATAGCCTACGCAAACGGCGAGAAATGCTCGAAACGACGAGTTTTGATGACGTCCAAATAGCCATGTAACGGGGGTCATAAGACAAGAAAACCATCCCCGGACCCCAAAACAGTGTGTTATAGCCTACGAAAACAGCCAGAAATGCTCGAAACGACGAGTTTTGACAACGTCAAAATTGCTGTCTTCTGGGGGTCACGAGCCATCGAAATCGTCCCCTAACCCCAGAAAAGTGAGTTATAGTCCACGAAACCGGCCAGAAATGCTCGAAACAACGAGTTTTGATGATGTCCAAATAGCCATGTACCAGGGGTCATAGGACATGAAAACCATCCCCGGACACCAAAATAGTGTGTCATCGCTTACGAAAACGGCCAGAAATGCTCGAAACGACGAGTTTTGACGATGTCAAAAATAGCCGTCTACCGGGGGTCACGAGCCATCGAAATCGTACCCTCACCCCAAAAAAGTGTGTTATAGTCCATGAAAACGGCCAGAAATGCTCGAAACGACGACTTTTGATGTTGTCCAAATAGTTGTGTACTGGTGGTCACGGGCCATCGAAATCATCCCCGGACCACAAAACAGGGTGTTATAGCCCACGAAAACGCCAAAAAATGCTCGAAACAACAAGTTTTGACGACATCCAAATAGCCATGTACCGGGGGTCAAGGGACATGAAAACAGACCCCGGACCCCAAAACAGTGTGTTATAGCCTACAAAAACAACATGAAATGCTCAAAACTATGAATTTTCACGGCGTCAAAATAGCCGTCAACCAAGGATCACTGCACATCAAAATCGTCCCCGGACCACAAAACAAGGTGTTATAGCCGACGCAAAACGGCCAAAAATGCTTGAAACGACAAGTTTTGACGACGTCGAAATAGCTGTGTACTGGGGGGTCAAGGGACATGAAAACCGTCCCCGGATCCCAAAACAGTGTGTTATTTCCTACGAAAATGACCAGAAATGCTCGAAACGAAGAGTTTTGACGACGTCCAAATAGCTGTGTACCGGGGGTCACGGGCCATCAAAATCGACCCGGACCCCAAAAAACTGTGTTATAGCTTACGAAAACGGCCAGAAATGCTCGAAACGACGAGTTTTGACGACGTCAAAATAGCCGTCTACCGGGGGTCACGAGCCATCGAAATCGTCCCCTGACCCCAAAAAGTGTGTTATAGTCCACGAAAACGGCCAGATATGCTCGAAACGACGAGTTTTGATGATGTCCAAATAGTTGTGTACTGGTGGTCACGGGCCATCGAAATCATCCCCGGACCACAAAACAGGGTGTTATAGCCCACGAAAACGGTAAAAAATGCTCGAAACGACGAGTTTTGACGACATCCAAATGGCCATCTAGCGGGGGTTAAGGGACATGAAAACCGACCCCCAACCGCAAAACAGTGTGTTATAGCCTACAAAAACAACTAGAAATGCTCGAAACTACGAATTTTCACGACATCAAAATAGCCGTCTACCAAGGATCACTGCCATCGAAATCGTCCCCGGACCACAAAACAAGGTGTTATAGCCCATGAAAACGGCCAAAAATGCTCGAAATGACGAGTTGACAACGTCAAAATAGCCGTCTACCGGGGCCACGGGCCATCGAAATCGTCCCCGGACCCCAAAATAGTGTGTCATAAGCCCACAAAAACGACCAGAAATGGACAAAATGACGAGTTTTGACCACGTCCAAATAGCCGTGTACCGGGGGTTAAGGGACATGAGAACCGTCTCTGGACCCCAAAACAGTGTGTTATAGCCCACGCAAACGGCCAGAAATGCTCGAAACGACAAGTTTTGACGACGTCCAAATAGCCGTGTACCGGGGGTCAAGGGACATGAAAACCGTCCCCGGACCCCAAAACAGTGTGTTATATCCTACGAAAACGACCAGAAATGCTCGAAAAGACGAGTTTTGACGGTGTCCAAATAGCTGTGTACCGAGGGTCACGGGCCATCGAAATCGACCCGGACCCCAAAACAGTGTGTTATAGCCTACGCAAACGACGAGAAATGCTCGAAACGACGAGTTTT
>NW_025228429.1:20440-22582 GCF_018294505.1 Triticum aestivum | reverse complement strand
TCCAAATAGCCGTGTACCAGGGGTCAAAGGACATGAAAACCATCCCTGGACCCCAAAAAAGTGTGTTATCGCTTACAAAAACGGCCAGAAATGCTCGAAACGACGAGTTTTGTCGACGTCAAAAATAGCCGTCTACCGGGGGTCACGAGCCATCGAAATCGTACCCTGACCCCAAAAAAGTGTGTTATAGTCCATGAAAACGGCCAGAAATGCTCGAAACGACGAGTTTTGATGCTGTCCAAATAGTTGTGTACTGGTGGTAACGGGCCATCGAAATCATCCCCGGACCACAAAACAGGGTGTTATAGCCGACGAAAACGCCAAAAAATGCTCGAAACAACGAGTTTTGACGACATCCAAATAGCCGTGTACCGGGGGTCATGGGACATGAAAACCGACCCCGGACCCCAAAACAGTGTGTTATAGCCTACAAAAACAACCAGAAATGCTCGAAACTATGAATTTTCACGGCGTCAAAATAGCCGTCAACCAAGGATCACTGCACATCAAAATCGTCCCCGGACCACAAAACAAGGTGTTATAGCCCACGCAAACGGCCAGAAATGCTTGAAACGACAAGTTTTGACGACGTCAAAATAGCTGTGTACTGGGGGGTCAAGGGACATGAAAACCGGCCCCGGATCCCAAAACAGTGTGTTATTTCCTACGAAAATGACCAGAAATGCTCGAAACGACGAGTTTTGACGACGTCCAAATAGCTGTGTACCGGGGGTCACGGGCCATCGAAATCGACCCGGACCCCAAAAAAGTGTGTTATAGCCTACGAAAACGACCAAAAATGCTCGAAACGATGAGATTTGATGACGTCCAAATAGCCGTGTACCGGGGGTCATAGGACATGAAAACCATCCCTGGACCCCAAAACAGTGTGTTATACCTTACGAAAACGGCCAGAAATGCTCGAAACGACGAGTTTTGACGACGTCAAAATAGCCGTCTACCGGGGGTCACGAGCCATCGAAATCGTCCCCTGACCCCAAAAAAGTGTGTTATAGTCCATGAAAACGGCCAGATATGCTCGAAACGACGAGTTTTGATGATGTCCAAATAGTTGTGTACTGGTGGTCACGGGCCATCGAAATCATCCCCGGACCACAAAACAGGGTGTTATAGCCCACGAAAACGACAAAAAATGCTCGAAATGACGAGTTTTGACGACATCCAAATAGCCATGTACCAGGGGTTAAGGGACATAAAACCGACCCCCGACCCCAAAACAGTGTGTTATAGCCTACAAAAACAACGAGAAATGCTCGAAACTACGAATTTTCACGACATCAAAATAGCCGTATACCAAGGATCACTGCCATCGAAATCGTCCCCGGACCACAAAACAAGGTGTTATAGCCCATGAAAACGGCAAAAAATGCTCGAAACGACGTGTGTTGCAACGTCAAAATAGCCGTCTACCGGGGCCACGGGCCATCGAAATCGTCCCCATACCCCAAAACTGTGTGTTATAAGCCCACAAAAACGACCAGAAATGGACAAAATGACGAGTTTTGACCATGTCCAAATAGCCGTGTGCCGGGGGTCAAGGGACATGAGAACCGTCCCTGGACCCCAAAACAGTGTGTTTATAGCCCACGCAAACGGCCAGAAATGCTCGAAACGACAAGTTTTGATGACGTCCAAATAGCCGTGTACCGGGGGTCAAGGGACATGAAAATCGTCCCCGGACCCCAAAATAGTGTGTTATATCCTACGAAAACGACCAGAAATGCTCGAAAAGACGAGTTTTGACGATGTCCAAATAGCTGTGTACCGAGGGTCACGGGCCATCGAAATCGACCCGGACCACAAAACAGTGTGTTATAGCCTACGCAAACGACGAGAAATGCTCGAAACGGCGAGTTTTGATGACGTCCAAATAGCCGTGTACCGGGGGTCATAAGACATGAAAACCATCCCCGGACCCCAAAATAGTGTGTTATAGCCTACGAAAACGGCCAGAAATGCTCGAAACGACGAGTTTTGACGACATCAAAATAGCCGTCTTCCGGGGGTCACGAGCCATCGAAATCGTCCCCTAACCCCAGAAAAGTGTGTTATAGTCCACGAAACCGGCCAGAAATGCTCGAAACGACGAGTTTTGATGACGTCCAAATAGCCGTGTACCAG
>NW_025228429.1:6152-20127 GCF_018294505.1 Triticum aestivum | reverse complement strand
AGCCGTCTACCGGGGGTCACGAGCCATCGAAATCGTACCCTGACCCCAAAAAAGTGTGTTATAGTCCATGAAAACGGCCAGAAATGCTCGAAACGACGAGTTTTGATGCTGTCCAAATAGTTGTGTACTGGTGGTAACGGGCCATCGAAATCATCCCCGGACCACAAAACAGGGTGTTATAGCCGACGAAAACGCCAAAAAATGCTCGAAACAACGAGTTTTGACGACATCCAAATAGCCGTGTACCAGGGGTCATGGGACATGAAAACCGACCCCGGACCCCAAAAGAGTGTGTTATAGCCTACAAAAACAACCAGAAATGCGAGAAACTATGAATTTTCACGGCGTCAAAATAGCCGTCAACCAAGGATCACTGCACATCAAAATCGTCCCCGGACCACAAAACAAGGTGTTATAGCCCACGCAAACGGCCAGAAATGCTTGAAACGACAAGTTTTGACGACGTCAAAATAGCTGTGTACTGGGGGGTCAAGGGACATGAAAACCGGCCCGGATCCCAAAACAGTGTGTTATTTAATACGAAAATGACCAGAAATGCTCGAAACGACGAGTTTTGTCGACGTCCAAATAGCTGTGTACCGGGGGTCACGGGCCATCGAAATCGACCCGGACCCCAAAAAAGTGTGTTATAGCCTACGAAAACGACCAGAAATGCTCGAAACGATGAGTTTTGATGACGTCCAAATAGCCGTGTATCGGTGGTCATAGGACATGAAAACCATCCCTGGACCCCAAAACAGTGTGTTATACCTAACGAAAACGGTCAGAAATGCTCGAAACGACGAGTTTTGACGACGTCAAAATAGCCGTCTACCGGGGGTCACGAGCCATCGAAATCGTCCCCTGACCCCAAAAAAGTGTGTTATAGTCCACGAAAGCGGCCAGATATGCTCGAAACGACGAGTTTTGATGATGTCCAAATAGTTGTGTACTGGTGGTCACGGGCCATCGAAATCATCCCCGGACCACAAAACAGGGTGTTATAGCCCACGAAAACGGCAAAAAATGCTCGAAATGACGAGTTTTGACGACATCCAAATAGCCATGTACCAGGGGTTAAGGGACATGAAAACCGACCCCCGACCCCAAAACAGTGTGTTATAGCCTATAAAAACAACGAGAAATGCTCGAAACTACAAATTTTCACGACATCAAAATAGCCGTCTACCAAGGATCACTGCCATCGAAATCGTCCCCGGACCACAAAACAAGGTGTTATAGCCCATGAAAACAGCAAAAAATGCTCGAAACGACGTGTGTTGCAACGTCAAAATAGCCGTCTACCGGGGCCACGGGCCATCGAAATCGTCCCCATACCCCAAAACAGTGTGTTATAAGCCCACAAAAACGACCAGAAATGGACAAAATGATGAGTTTTGACCACGTCCAAATAGCCGTGTGCCGGGGGTCAAGGGACATGAGAACCGTCCCTGGACCCAAAACAGTGTGTTTATAGCCCACGCAAACGGCCAGAAATGCTCGAAACGACAAGTTTTGACGACGTCCAAATAGCCGTGTACCGGGGGTCAAGGGACATGAAAATCGTCCCCGGACCCCAAAATAGTGTGTTATATCCTACGAAAACGACCAGAAATGCTCGAAAAGACGAGTTTTGACGATGTCCAAATAGCTGTGTAACGAGGGTCACGGGCCATCGAAATCGACCCAGACCACAAAACCGTGTGTTATAGCCTACGCAAACGGCGAGAAATGCTCGAAACGACGAGTTTTGATGACGTCCAAATAGCCGTGTACCGGGGGTCATAAGACATGAAAACCATCCCCGGACCCCAAAATAGTGTGTTATAGCCTACGAAAACAACCAGAAATGCTCGAAACGACGAGTTTTGACGACATCAAAATAGCCGTCTTCCGGGGGTCACGAGCCATCGAAATCGTCCCCTAACCCCAGAAAAGTGTGTTATAGTCCACGAAACCGGCCAGAAATGCTCGAAACGACGAGTTTTGATGACGTCCAAATAGCCGTGTACCAGGGGTCATAGGACATGAAAACCATCCCCGGACCCCAAAACAGTGTGTTATCGCTTACGAAAACGGCCAGAAATGCTCGAAACGACGAGTTTTGTCGACGTCAAAAATAGCCGTCTACCGGGGGTCACGAGCCATCGAAATCGTACCCTGACCCCAAAAAAGTGTGTTATAGTCCATGAAAACGGCCAGAAATGCTCGAAACGACGAGTTTTGATGCTGTCCAAATAGTTGTGTACTGGTGGTAACGGGCCATCGAAATCATCCCCGGACCACAAAACAGGGTGTTATAGCCGACGAAAACGCCAAAAAATGCTCGAAACAACGAGTTTTGACGACATCCAAATAGCCGTGTACCGGGGGTCATGGGACATGAAAACCGACCCCGGACCCCAAAACAGTGTGTTATAGCCTACAAAAACAACCAGAAATGCTATAACTATGAATTTTCACGGCGTCAAAATAGCCGTCAACCAAGGATCACTGCACATCAAAATCGTCCCCGGACCACAAAACAAGGTGTTATAGCCCACGCAAACGGCCAGAAATGCTTGAAACGACAAGTTTTGACGACGTCAAAATAGCTGTGTACTGGGGGGTCAAGGGACATGAAAACCGGCCCCGGATCCCAAAACAGTGTGTTATTTAATACGAAAATGACCAGAAATGCTCGAAACGACGAGTTTTGACGACGTCCAAATAGCTGTGTACCGGGGGTCACGGGCCATCGAAATCGACCCGGACCCCAAAAAAGTGTGTTATAGCCTACGAAAACGACCAGAAATGCTCGAAACGATGAGTTTTGATGACGTCCAAATAGCCGTGTATCGGGGGTCATAGGACATGAAAACCATCCCTGGACCCCAAAACAGTGTGTTATACCTTACGAAAACGGCCAGAAATGCTCGAAACGACGAGTTTTGACGACGTCAAAATAGCCGTCTACCGGGGGTCACGAGCCATCGAAATCGTCCCCTGACCCCAAAAAAGTGTGTTATAGTCCACGAAAGCGGCCAGATATGCTCGAAACGACGAGTTTTGATGATGTCCAAATAGTTGTGTACTGGTGGTCACGGGCCATCGAAATTATCCCCGGACCACAAAACAAGGTGTTATAGCCCACGAAAACGGCAAAAATGCTCGAAATGACGAGTTTTGACGACATCCAAATAGCCATGTACCAGGGGTTAAGGGACATGAAAACCGACCCCCGACCCCAAAACAGTGCGTTATAGCCTACAAAAACAACGAGAAATGCTCGAAACTACGAATTTTCACGACATCAAAATAGCCGTCTACCAAGGATCACTGCCATCGAAATCGTCCCCGGACCACAAAACAAGGTGTTATAGCCCATGAAAACGGCAAAAAATGCTCGAAACGACGTGTGTTGCAACGTCAAAATAGCCATCTACCGGGGCCACGGGCCATCGAAATCGTCCCCATACCCCAAAACAGTGTGTTATAAGCCCACAAAAACGACCAGAAATGGACAAAATGATGAGTTTTGATCACGTCCAAATAGCCGTGTGCCGGGGGTCAAGGGACATGAGAACCGTCCCTGGACCCCAAAACAGTGTGTTATAGCCCACGCAAACGGCCAGAAATGCTCGAAACGACAAGTTTTGACGACGTCCAAATAGCCGTGTGCCGGGGGTCAAGGGACATGAAAATCGTCCCCGGACCCCAAAATAGTGTGTTATATCCTACGAAAACGACCAGAAATGCTCGAAAAGACGAGTTTTGACGACGTCCAAATAGCTGTGTACCGAGGGTCACAGGCCATCGAAATCGACCCGGACCACAAAACAGTGTGTTATAGCCTACGCAAACGGCGAGAAATGCTCGAAACGACGAGTTTTGATGACGTCCAAATAGCCGTGTACCAGGGGTCATAGGACATGAAAACCATCCCCGGACCCCAAAACAGTGTGTTATCGCTTACGAAAACGGCCAGAAATGCTCGAAACGACGAGTTTTGTCGACGTCAAAAATAGCCGTCTACCGGGGGTCACGAGCCATCGAAATCGTACCCTGACCCCAAAAAAGTGTGTTATAGTCCATGAAAACGGCCAGAAATGCTCGAAACGACGAGTTTTGATGCTGTCCAAATAGTTGTGTACTGGTGGTAACGGGCCATCGAAATCATCCCCGGACCACAAAACAGGGTGTTATAGCCGACGAAAACGCCAAAAAATGCTCGAAACAACGAGTTTTGACGACATCCAAATAGCCGTGTACCGGGGGTCATGGGACATGAAAACCGACCCCCGACCCCAAAATAGTGTGTTATAGCCTACAAAAACAACCAGAAATGCTCGAAACTATGAATTTTCACGGCGTCAAAATAGCCGTCAACCAAGGATCACTGCACATCAAAATCGTCCCCGGACCACAAAACAAGGTGTTATAGCCCACACAAACGGCCAGAAATGCTTGAAACGACAAGTTTTGACGACGTCAAAATAGCTGTGTACTGGGGGGTCAAGGGACATGAAAACCGGCCCCGGATCCCAAAACAGTGTGTTATTTAATACGAAAATGACCAGAAATGCTCGAAACGACGAGTTTTGACGACGTCCAAATAGCTGTGTACCGGGGGTCACGGGCCATCGAAATCGACCCGGACCCCAAAAAAGTGTGTTATAGCCTACGAAAACGACCAGAAATGCTCGAAACGATGAGTTTTGATGACGTCCAAATAGCCGTGTATCGGGGGTCATAGGACATGAAAACCATCCCTGGACCCCAAAACAGTGTGTTATACCTTACGAAAACGGCCAGAAATGCTCGAAACGACGAGTTTTGACGACGTCAAAATAGCCGTCTACCGGGGGTCACGAGCCATCGAAATCGTCCCCTGACCCCAAAAAAGTGTGTTATAGTCCACGAAAGCGGCCAGATATGCTCGAAACGACGAGTTTTGATGATGTCCAAATAGTTGTGTACTGGTGGTCACGGGCCATCGAAATCATCCCCGGACCACAAAACAGGGTGTTATAGCCCACGAAAACGGCAAAAAATGCTCGAAATGACGAGTTTTGACGACATCCAAATAGCCATGTACCAGGGGTTAAGGGACATGAAAACCGACCCCCGACCCCAAAACAGTGTGTTATAGCCTATAAAAACAACGAGAAATGCTCGAAACTACAAATTTTCACGACATCAAAATAGCCGTCTACCAAGGATCACTGCCATCGAAATCGTCCCCGGACCACAAAACAAGGTGTTATAGCCCATGAAAACAGCAAAAAATGCTCGAAACGACGTGTGTTGCAACGTCAAAATAGCCGTCTACCGGGGCCACGGGCCATCGAAATCGTCCCCATACCCCAAAACAGTGTGTTATAAGCCCACAAAAACGACCAGAAATGGACAAAATGATGAGTTTTGACCACGTCCAAATAGCCGTGTGCCGGGGGTCAAGGGACATGAGAACCGTCCCTGGACCCAAAACAGTGTGTTTATAGCCCACGCAAACGGCCAGAAATGCTCGAAACGACAAGTTTTGACGACGTCCAAATAGCCGTGTACCGGGGGTCAAGGGACATGAAAATCGTCCCCGGACCCCAAAATAGTGTGTTATATCCTACGAAAACGACCAGAAATGCTCGAAAAGACGAGTTTTGACGATGTCCAAATAGCTGTGTAACGAGGGTCACGGGCCATCGAAATCGACCCAGACCACAAAACCGTGTGTTATAGCCTACGCAAACGGCGAGAAATGCTCGAAACGACGAGTTTTGATGACGTCCAAATAGCCGTGTACCGGGGGTCATAAGACATGAAAACCATCCCCGGACCCCAAAATAGTGTGTTATAGCCTACGAAAACAACCAGAAATGCTCGAAACGACGAGTTTTGACGACATCAAAATAGCCGTCTTCCGGGGGTCACGAGCCATCGAAATCGTCCCCTAACCCCAGAAAAGTGTGTTATAGTCCACGAAACCGGCCAGAAATGCTCGAAACGACGAGTTTTGATGACGTCCAAATAGCCGTGTACCAGGGGTCATAGGACATGAAAACCATCCCCGGACCCCAAAACAGTGTGTTATCGCTTACGAAAACGGCCAGAAATGCTCGAAACGACGAGTTTTGTCGACGTCAAAAATAGCCGTCTACCGGGGGTCACGAGCCATCGAAATCGTACCCTGACCCCAAAAAAGTGTGTTATAGTCCATGAAAACGGCCAGAAATGCTCGAAACGACGAGTTTTGATGCTGTCCAAATAGTTGTGTACTGGTGGTAACGGGCCATCGAAATCATCCCCGGACCACAAAACAGGGTGTTATAGCCGACGAAAACGCCAAAAAATGCTCGAAACAACGAGTTTTGACGACATCCAAATAGCCGTGTACCGGGGGTCATGGGACATGAAAACCGACCCCGGACCCCAAAATAGTGTGTTATCGCCTACAAAAACAACCAGAAATGCTCGAAACTATGAATTTTCACGGCGTCAAAATAGCCGTCAACCAAGGATCACTGCACATCAAAATCGTCCCCGGACCACAAAACAAGGTGTTATAGCCCACGCAAACGGCCAGAAATGCTTGAAACGACAAGTTTTGACGACGTCCAAATAGCCGTGTACTGGGGGTCAAGGGACATGAAAACCGGCCCCGGATCCCAAAATAGTGTGTTATTTCCTACGAAAATGACCAGAAATGCTCGAAACGACGAGTTTTGACGACGTCCAAATAGCTGTGTACCGGGGGTCACGGGCCATCGAAATGGACCCGGACCCCAAAAAAGTGTGTTATAGCCTACGAAAACGACCAGAAATGCTCGAAACGATGAGTTTTGATGACGTCCAAATAGCCGTGTATCGGGGGTCATAGGACATGAAAACCATCCCTGGACCCCAAAACAGTGTGTTATACCTTACGAAAACGGCCAGAAATGCTCGAAACGACGAGTTTTGACGACGTCAAAATAGCCGTCTACCGGGGGTCATGAGCCATCGAAATCGTCCCCTGACCCCAAAAAAGTGTGTTATAGTCCACGAAAGCGGCCAGATATGCTCGAAACGACGAGTTTTGATGATGTCCAAATAGTTGTGTACTGGTGGTCACGGGCCATCGAAATCATCCCCGGACCACAAAACAGGGTGTTATAGCCCACGAAAACGGCAAAAAATGCTCGAAATGACGAGTTTTGACGACATCCAAATAGCCATGTACCAGGGGTTAAGGGACATGAAAACCGACCCCCGACCCCAAAACAGTGTGTTATAGCCTACAAAAACAACGAGAAATGCTCGAAACTACGAATTTTCACGACATCAAAATAGCCGTCTACCAAGGATCACTGCCATCGAAATCGTCCCCGGACCACAAAACAAGGTGTTATAGCCCATGAAAATGGCAAAAAATGCTCGAAACGACGTTTGTTGCAACGTCAAAATAGCCGTCTACCGGGGCCACGGGCCATCGAAATCGTCCCCATACCCCAAAACAGTGTGTTATAAGCCCACAAAAACGACCAGAAATGGACAAAATGATGAGTTTTGACCACGTCCAAATAGCCGTGTGCCGGGGGTCAAGGGACATGAGAACCGTCCCTGGACCCCAAAACAGTGTGTTATAGCCCACGCAAACGGCCAGAAATGCTCGAAACGACAAGTTTTGACGACGTCCAAATAGCCGTGTACCGGGGGTCAAGGGACATGAAAATCGTCCCCGGACCCCAAAATAGTGTGTTATATCCTACGAAAACGACCAGAAATGCTCGAGAAGACGAGTTTTGACGACGTCCAAATAGCTGTGTACCGAGGGTCACAGGCCATCGAAATCGACCCGGACCACAAAACAGTGTGTTATAGCCTACGCAAACGGCGAGAAATGCTCGAAACGACGAGTTTTGATGACGTCCAAATAGCCGTGTACCAGGGGTCATAGGACATGAAAACCATCCCCGGACCCCAAAACAGTGTGTTATCGCTTACGAAAACGGCCAGAAATGCTCGAAACGACGAGTTTTGTCGACGTCAAAAATAGCCGTCTACCGGGGGTCACGAGCCATCGAAATCGTACCCTGACCCCAAAAAAGTGTGTTATAGTCCATGAAAACGGCCAGAAATGCTCGAAACGACGAGTTTTGATGCTGTCCAAATAGTTGTGTACTGGTGGTAACGGGCCATCGAAATCATCCCCGGACCACAAAACAGGGTGTTATAGCCGACGAAAACGCAAAAAAAATGCTCGAAACAACGAGTTTTGACGACATCCAAATAGCCGTGTACCGGGGGTCATGGGACATGAAAACCGACCCCGGACCCCAAAACAGTGTGTTATAGCCTACAAAAACAACCAGAAATGCTCGAAACTATGAATTTTCACGGCGTCAAAATAGCCGTCAACCAAGGATCACTGCACATCAAAATCGTCCCCGGACCACAAAACAAGGTGTTATAGCCCACGCAAACGGCCAGAAATGCTTGAAACGACAAGTTTTGACGACGTCAAAATAGCTGTGTACTGGGGGGTCAAGGGACATGAAAACCGGCCCCGGATCCCAAAACAACCTGTTATTTAATACGAAAATGACCAGAAATGCTCGAAACGACGAGTTTTGACGACGTCCAAATAGCTGTGTACCGGGGGTCACGGGCCATCGAAATCGACCCGGACCCCAAAAAAGTGTGTTATAGCCTACGAAAACGACCAGAAATGCTCGAAACGAAGAGTTTTGATGACGTCCAAATAGCCGTGTATCGGGGGTCATAGGACATGAAAACCATCCCTGGACCCCAAAACAGTGTGTTATACCTTACGAAAACGGCCAGAAATGCTCGAAACGACGAGTTTTGACGACGTCAAAATAGCCGTCTACCGGGGGTCACGAGCCATCGAAATCGTCCCCTGACCCCAAAAAAGTGTGTTATAGTCCACGAAAGCGGCCAGATATGCTCGAAACGACGAGTTTTGATGATGTCCAAATAGTTGTGTATTGGTGGTCACGGGCCATCGAAATCATCCCCGGACCACAAAACAGGGTGTTATAGCCCACGAAAACGGCAAAAAATGCTCGAAATGACGAGTTTTGACGACATCCAAATAGCCATGTACCAGGGGTTAAGGGCCATGAAAACCGACCCCCGACCCCAAAACAGTGTGTTATAGCCTACAAAAACAACGAGAAATGCTCGAAACTACGAATTTTCACGACATCAAAATAGCCGTCTACCAAGGATCACTGCCATCGAAATTGTCCCCGGACCACAAAACAAGGTGTTATAGCCCATGAAAACGGCAAAAAATGCTCGAAACGACGTGTGTTGCAACGTCAAAATAGCCGTCTACCGGGGCCACGGGCCATCGAAATCGTCCCCATACCCCAAAACAGTGTGTTATAAGCCCACAAAAACGACCAGAAATGGACAAAATGACGAGTTTTGACCACGTCCAAATAGCCGTGTGCCGGGGGTCAAGGGACATGAGAACCGTCCCTGGACCCCAAAACAGTGTGTTTATAGCCCACGCAAACGGCCAGAAATGCTCGAAACGACAAGTTTTGACGACGTCCAAATAGCCGTGTACCGGGGGTCAAGGGACATGAAAATCGTCCCCGGATCCCAAAATAGTGTGTTATAGCCTACGAAAACAGCCAGAAATGCTTGAAACGAGGAGTTTTGACGACATCAAAATAGCCGTCTTCCGGGGGTCACGAGCCATCGAAATCGTCCCCTAACCCCAGAAAAGTGTGTTATAGTCCATGAAACCGGCCAGAAATGCTCGAAACGACGAGTTTTGATGACGTCCAAATAGCCGTGTACCAGGGGTCATAGGACATGAAAACCATCCCCGGACCCCAAAACAGTGTGTTATCGCTTACGAAAACGGCCAGAAATGCTCGAAACGACGAGTTTTGACGACGTCCAAATAGCCGTGTACCGGGGGTCAAGGGACATGAAAATCGTCCCCGGATCCCAAAATAGTGTGTTATATCCTACGAAAACGACCAGAAATGCTCGAAAAGACGAGTTTTGACGATGTCCAAATAGCTGTGTACCGAGGGTCACGGGCCATCGAAATCGACCCGGACCACAAAACAGTGTGTTATAGCCTACGCAAACGGCGAGAAATGCTCGAAACGACGAGTTTTGATGACGTCCAAATAGCCGTGTACCGGGGGTCATAAGACATGAAAACCATCCCCGGACCCCAAAATAGTGTGTTATAGCCTACGAAAACAGCCAGAAATGCTCGAAACGACGAGTTTTGACGACATCAAAATAGCCGTCTTCCGGGGGTCACGAGCCATCGAAATCGTCCCCTAACCCCAGAAAAGTGTGTTATAGTCCACGAAACCGGCCAGAAATGCTCGAAACGACGAGTTTTGATGACGTCCAAATAGCCATGTACCAGGGGTCATAGGACATGAAAACCATCCCCGGACCCCAAAACAGTGTGTTATCGCCTACAAAAACAACCAGAAATGCTCGAAACTATGAATTTTCACGGCGTCGAAATAGCCGTCAACCAAGGATCACTGCACATCAAAATCGTCCCCGGACCACAAAACAAGGTGTTATAGCCCATGCAAACTGCCAGAAATGCTTGAAACGACAAGTTTTGACGACGTCCAAATAGCCGTGTACTGGGGGGTCAAGGGACATGAAAACCGGCCCCGGATCCCAAAATAGTGTGTTATTTCCTACGAAAATGACCAGAAATGCTCGAAACGACGAGTTTTGACGACGTCGAAATAGCTGTGTACCGGGGGTCACGGGCCATCGAAATCGACCCGGACCCCAAAAAAGTGTGTTATAGCCTACGAAAACGACCAGAAATGCTCGAAATGATGAGTTTTGATGACGTCCAAATAGCCGTGTACCGGGGGTCATAGGAAATGAAAACCATCCCTGGACCCCAAAACAGTGTGTTATACCTTATGAAAACGGCCAGAAATGCTCGAAACGACGAGTTTTGACGACGTCAAAATAGCCGTCTACCGGGGGTCACGAGCCATCGAAATCGTCCCCTGACCCCAAAAAAGTGTGTTATAGTCCACGAAAACGGCCAGATATGCTCGAAACGACGAGTTTTGATGATGTCCAAATAGTTGTGTACTGGTGGTCACGGGCCATCGAAATCATCCCCGGACCACAAAACAGGGTGTTATAGCCCACGAAAACGGCGAAAAATGCTCGAAATGACGAGTTTTGACGACATCCAAATAGCCATGTACCAGGGGTTAAGGGACATGAAAACCGACCCCGACCCCAAAACAGTGCGTTATAGCCTACAAAAACAACGAGAAATGCTCGAAACTACGAATTTTCACGACATCAAAATAGCCGTCTACCAAGGATCACTGCCATCGAAATCGTCCCCGGACCACAAAACAAGGTGTTATAGCCCATGAAAATGGCAAAAAATGCTCGAAACGACGTGTGTTGCAACGTCAAAATAGCCGTCTACCGGGGCCACGGGCCATCGAAATCGTCCCCATACCCCAAAACAGTGTGTTATAAGCCCACAAAAACGACCAGAAATGGACAAAATGATGAGTTTTGACCACGTCCAAATAGCCGTGTGCCGGGGGTCAAGGGACATGAGAACCGTCCCTGGACCCCAAAACAGTGTATTATAGCCCACGCAAACGGCCAGAAATGCTCGAAACGACAAGTTTTGACGACGTCCAAATAGCCGTGTACCGGGGGGTCAAGGGACATGAAAATCGTCCCCGGACCCCAAAATAGTGTGTTATATCCTACGAAAACGACCAGAAATGCTCGAAAAGACGAGTTTTGACGACATCAAAATAGCTGTGTACCGAGGGTCACAGGCCATCGAAATCGACCCGGACCACAAAACAGTGTGTTATAGCCTACGCAAACGGCGAGAAATGCTCGAAACGACGAGTTTTGATGACGTCCAAATAGCCGTGTACCAGGGGTCATAGGACATGAAAACCATCCCCGGACCCCAAAACAGTGTGTTATCGCTTACGAAAACGGCCAGAAATGCTCGAAACGACGAGTTTTGTCGACGTCAAAAATAGCCGTCTACCGAGGGTCACGAGCCATCGAAATCGTACCCTGACCCCAAAAAAGTGTGTTATAGTCCATGAAAACGGCCAGAAATGCTCGAAACGACGAGTTTTGATGCTGTCCAAATAGTTGTGTACTGGTGGTAATGGGCCATCGAAATCATCCCCGGACCACAAAACAGGGTGTTATAGCCGACGAAAACGCAAAAAAATGCTCGAAACAACGAGTTTTGACGACATCCAAATAGCCGTGTACCGGGGGTCATGGGACATGAAAACCGACCCCGGACCCCAAAACAGTGTGTTATAGCCTACAAAAACAACCAGAAATGCTCGAAACTATGAATTTTCACGGCGTCAAAATAGCCGTCAACCAAGGATCACTGCACATCAGAATCGTCCCCGGACCACAAAACAAGGTGTTATAGCCCACGCAAACGGCCAGAAATGCTTGAAACGACAAGTTTTGACGACGTCAAAATAGCTGTGTACTGGGGGGTCAAGGGACATGAAAATTGGCCCCGGATCCCAAAACAATGTGTTATTTAATACGAAAATGACCAGAAATGCTCGAAACGACGAGTTTTGACGACGTCCAAATAGCTGTGTACCGGGGGTCACGGGCCATCGAAATCGACCCGGACCCCAAAAAAGTGTGTTATAGCCTACGAAAACGACCAGAAATGCTCGAAACGATGAGTTTTGATGACGTCCAAATAGCCGTGTATCGGGGGTCATAGGACATGAAAACCATCCCTGGACCCCAAAACAGTGTGTTATACCTTACGAAAACGGCCAGAAATGCTCGAAACGACGAGTTTTGACGACGTCAAAATAGCCGTCTACCGGGGGTCACGAGCCATCGAAATCGTCCCCTGACCCCAAAAAAGTGTGTTATAGTCCACGAAAGCGGCCAGATCTGCTCGAAACGACGAGTTTTGATGATGTCCAAATAGTTGTGTACTGGTGGTCACGGGCCATCGAAATCATCCCCGGACCACAAAACAGGGTGTTATAGCCCACGAAAACGGCAAAAAATGCTCGAAATGACGCGTTTTGACGACATCCAAATAGCCATGTACCAGGGGTTAAGGGACATGAAAACCGACCCCCGACCCCAAAACAGTGTGTTATAGCCTACAAAAACAACGAGAAATGCTCGAAACTACGAATTTTCACGACATCAAAATAGCCGTCTACCAAGGATCACTGCCATCGAAATTGTCCCCGAACCACAAAACAAGGTGTTATAGCCCATGAAAACGGCAAAAAATGCTCGAAACGATGTGTGTTGCAACGTCAAAATAGCCGTCTACCGGGGCCACGGGCCATCGAAATCGTCCCCATACCCCAAAACAGTGTGTTATAAGCCCACAAAAACGACCAGAAATGGACAAAATGACGAGTTTTGACCACGTCCAAATAGCCGTGTGCCGGGGGTCAAGGGACATGAGAACCATCCCTGGACCCCAAAACAGTGTGTTTATAGCCCACGCAAACGGCCAGAAATGCTCGAAACGAGAAGTTTTGACGACGTCCAAATAGCCGTGTACCGGGGGTCAAGGGACATGAACATCGTCCCCGGATCCCAAAATAGTGTGTTATATCCTACGAAAACGACCAGAAATGCTCGAAAAGATGAGTTTTGACGATGTCCAAATAGCTGTGTACCGAGGGTCACGGGCCATCGAAATCGACCCGGACCACAAAACAGTGTGTTATAGCCTACGCAAACGGCGAGAAATGCTCGAAACGACGAGTTTTGATGACGTCCAAATAGCCGTGTACCGGGGGTCATAAGACAGGAAAACCATCCCCGGACCCCAAAATAGTGTGTTATAGCCTACGAAAACAGCCAGAAATGCTCGAAACGACGAGTTTTGACGACATCAAAATAGCCGTCTTCCGGGGGTCACGAGCCATCGAAATCGTCCCCTAACCCCAGAAAAGTGTGTTATAGTCCA
>NW_025228429.1:1468-6142 GCF_018294505.1 Triticum aestivum | reverse complement strand
CTACGAAAACGACCAGAAATGCTCGAAAAGACGAGTTTTGACGATGTCCAAATAGCTGTGTACCGAGGGTCACGGGCCATCGAAATCGACCCGGACCACAAAACAGTGTGTTATAGCCTACGCAAACGGCGAGAAATGCTCGAAACGACGAGTTTTGATGACGTCCAAATAGCCGTGTACCGGGGGTCATAAGACATGAAAACCATCCCCGGACCCCAAAATAGTGTGTTATAGCCTACGAAAACAGCCAGAAATGCTCGAAACGACGAGTTTTGACGACATCAAAATAGCCGTCTTCCGGGGGTCACGAGCCATCGAAATCGTCCCCTAACCCCAGAAAAGTGTGTTATAGTCCACGAAACCGGCCAGAAATGCTCGAAACGACGAGTTTTGATGACGTCCAAATAGCCATGTACCAGGGGTCATAGGACATGAAAACCATCCCCGGACCCCACAACAGTGTGTTATCGCCTACAAAAACAACCAGAAATGCTCGAAACTATGAATTCTCACGGCGTCGAAATAGCCGTCAACCAAGGATCACTACACATCAAAATCGTCCCCGGACCACAAAACAAGGTGTTATAGCCCACGCAAACGGCCAGAAATGCTTGAAACGACAAGTTTTGACGACGTCCAAATAGCCGTGTACTGGGGGGGTCAAGGGACATGAAAACCGGCCCCGGATCCCAAAATAGTGTGTTATTTCCTACGAAAATGACCAGAAATGCTCGAAACGACGAGTTTTGACGACGTCCAAATAGCTGTGTACCGGGGGTCACCGGCCATCGAAATCGACCCGGACCCCAAAAAAGTGTGTTATAGCCTACGAAAACGACCAGAAATGCTCGAAATGATGAGTTTTGATGACGTCCAAATAGCCGTGTACCGGGGGTCATAGGAAATGAAAACCATCCCTGGACCCCAAAACAGTGTGTTATACCTTATGAAAACGGCCAGAAATGCTCAAAACGACGAGTTTTGACGACGTCAAAATAGCCGTCTACCGGGGGTCACGAGCCATCGAAATCGTCCCCTGACCCCAAAAAAGTGTGTTATAGTCCACGAAAACGGCCAGATATGCTCGAAACGACGAGTTTTGATGATGTCCAAATAGTTGTGTACTGGTGGTCACGGGCCATCGAAATCATCCCCGGACCACAAAACAGGGTGTTATAGCCCACAAAAACGGCGAAAAATGCTCGAAATGACGAGTTTTGACGACATCCAAATAGCCATGTACCAGGGGTTAAGGGACATGAAAACCGACCCCCGACCCCAAAACAGTGCGTTATAGCCTACAAAAACAACGAGAAATGCTCGAAACTACGAATTTTCACGACATCAAAATAGCCGTCTACCAAGGATCACTGCCATCGAAATCGTCCCCGGACCACAAAACAAGGTGTTATAGCCCATGAAAATGGCAAAAAATGCTCGAAACGACGTGTGTTGCAACGTCAAAATAGCCGTCTACCGGGGCCACGGGCCATCGAAATCGTCCCCATACCCCAAAACAGTGTGTTATAAGCCCACAAAAACGACCAGAAATGGACAAAATGATGAGTTTTGACCACGTCCAAATAGCCGTGTGCCGGGGGTCAAGGGACATGAGAACCGTCCCTGGACCCCAAAACAGTGTGTTATAGCCCACGCAAACGGCCAGAAATGCTCGAAACGACAAGTTTTGACGACGTCCAAATAGCCGTGTACCGGGGGTCAAGGGACATGAAAATCGTCCCCGGACCCCAAAATAGTGTGTTATATCCTACGAAAACGACCAGAAATGCTCGAAAAGACGAGTTTTGACGACGTCCAAATAGCTGTGTACCGAGGGTCACAGGCCATCGAAATCGACCCGGACCACAAAACAGTGTGTTATAGCCTACGCAAACGGCGAGAAATGCTCGAAACGACGAGTTTTGATGACGTCCAAATAGCCGTGTACCAGGGGTCATAGGACATGAAAACCATCCCCGGACCCCAAAACAGTGTGTTATCGCTTACGAAAACGGCCAGAAATGCTCGAAACGACGAGTTTTGTCGACGTCAAAAATAGCCGTCTACCGGGGGTCACGAGCCATCGAAATCGTACCCTGACCCCAAAAAAGTGTGTTATAGTCCATGAAAACGGCCAGAAATGCTCGAAACGACGAGTTTTGATGCTGTCCAAATAGTTGTGTACTGGTGGTAACGGGCCATCGAAATCATCCCCGGACCACAAAACAGGGTGTTATAGCCGACGAAAACGCCAAAAAATGCTCGAAACAACGAGTTTTGACGACATCCAAATAGCCGTGTACCGGGGGTCATGGGACATGAAAACCGACCCCCGACCCCAAAATAGTGTGTTATAGCCTACAAAAACAACCAGAAATGCTCGAAACTATGAATTTTCACGGCGTCAAAATAGCCGTCAACCAAGGATCACTGCACATCAAAATCGTCCCCGGACCACAAAACAAGGTGTTATAGCCCACACAAACGGCCAGAAATGCTTGAAACGACAAGTTTTGACGACGTCAAAATAGCTGTGTACTGGGGGGTCAAGGGACATGAAAACCGGCCCCGGATCCCAAAACAGTGTGTTATTTAATACGAAAATGACCAGAAATGCTCGAAACGACGAGTTTTGACGACGTCCAAATAGCTGTGTACCGGGGGTCACGGGCCATCGAAATCGACCCGGACCCCAAAAAAGTGTGTTATAGCCTACGAAAACGACCAGAAATGCTCGAAACGATGAGTTTTGATGACGTCCAAATAGCCGTGTATCGGGGGTCATAGGACATGAAAACCATCCCTGGACCCCAAAACAGTGTGTTATACCTTACGAAAACGGCCAGAAATGCTCGAAACGACGAGTTTTGACGACGTCAAAATAGCCGTCTACCGGGGGTCACGAGCCATCGAAATCGTCCCCTGACCCCAAAAAAGTGTGTTATAGTCCACGAAAGCGGCCAGATATGCTCGAAACGACGAGTTTTGATGATGTCCAAATAGTTGTGTACTGGTGGTCACGGGCCATCGAAATCATCCCCGGACCACAAAACAGGGTGTTATAGCCCACGAAAACGGCAAAAAATGCTCGAAATGACGAGTTTTGACGACATCCAAATAGCCATGTACCAGGGGTTAAGGGACATGAAAACCGACCCCCGACCCCAAAACAGTGTGTTATAGCCTACAAAAACAACGAGAAATGCTCGAAACTACGAATTTTCACGACATCAAAATAGCCGTCTACCAAGGATCACTGCCATCGAAATTGTCCCCGGACCACAAAACAAGGTGTTATAGCCCATGAAAACGGCAAAAAATGCTCAAAACGACGTGTGTTGCAACGTCAAAATAGCCGTCTACCGGGTCCACGGGCCATCGAAATCGTCCCCATACCCCAAAACAGTGTGTTATAAGCCCACAAAAACGACCAGAAATGGACAAAATGACGAGTTTTGACCACGTCCAAATAGCCGTGTGCCGGGGGTCAAGGGACATGAGAACCATCCCTGGACCCCAAAACAGTGTGTTTATAGCCCACGCAAACGGCCAGAAATGCTCGAAACGACAAGTTTTGACGACGTCCAAATAGCCGTGTACCGGGGGTCAAGGGACATGAAAATCGTCCCCGGATCCCAAAATAGTGTGTTATATCCTACGAAAACGACCAGAAATGCTCGAAAAGATGAGTTTTGACGATGTCCAAATAGCTGTGTACCGAGGGTCACGGGCCATCGAAATCGACCCGGACCACAAAACAGTGTGTTATAGCCTACGCAAACGGCGAGAAATGCTCGAAACGACGAGTTTTGATGACGTCCAAATAGCCGTGTACCGGGGGTCATAAGACATGAAAACCATCCCCGGACCCCAAAATAGTGTGTTATAGCCTACGAAAACAGCCAGAAATGCTCGAAACGACGAGTTTTGACGACATCAAAATAGCCGTCTTCCGGGGGTCACGAGCCATCGGAATCGTCCCCTAACCCCAGAAAAGTGTGTTATAGTCCACGAAACCGGCCAGAAATGCTCGAAACGACGAGTTTTGATGACGTCCAAATAGCCATGTACCAGGGGTCATAGGACATGAAAACCATCCCCGGACCCCAAAACAGTGTGTTATCGCCTACAAAAACAACCAGAAATGCTCGAAACTATGAATTTTCACGGCGTCGAAATAGCCGTCAACCAAGGATCACTGCACATCAAAATCGTCCCCGGACCACAAAACAAGGTGTTATAGCCCACGCAAACGGCCAGAAATGCTTGAAACGACAAGTTTTGACGACGTCCAAATAGCCGTGTACTGGGGGGTCAAGGGACATGAAAACCGGCCCCGGATCCCAAAATAGTGTGTTATTTCCTACGAAAATGACCAGAAATGCTCGAAACGACGAGTTTTGACGACGTCCAAATAGCTGTGTACCGGGGGTCACGGGCCATCGAAATCGACCCGGACCCCAAAAAAGTGTGTTATAGCCTACGAAAACGACCAGAAATGCTCGAAACGATGAGTTTTGATGACGTCCAAATAGCTGTGTACCGAGGGTCACGGGCCATCGAAATCGACCCGGACCACAAAACAGTGTGTTATAGCCTACGCAAACGGCGAGAAATGCTCGAAACGACGAGTTTTGATGACGTCCAAATAGCCGTGTACCGGGGGTCATAAGA
>NW_025228429.1:0-1370 GCF_018294505.1 Triticum aestivum | reverse complement strand
AAATAGCTGTGTACCGAGGGTCACAGGCCATCGAAATCGACCCGGACCACAAAACAGTGTGTTATAGCCTACGCAAACGGCGAGAAATGCTCGAAACGACGAGTTTTGATGACGTCCAAATAGCCGTGTACCAGGGGTCATAGGACATGAAAACCATCCCCGGACCCCAAAACAGTGTGTTATCGCTTACGAAAACGGCCAGAAATGCTCGAAACGACGAGTTTTGTCGACGTCAAAAATAGCCGTCTACCGGGGGTCACGAGCCATCGAAATCGTACCCTGACCCCAAAAAAGTGTGTTATAGTCCATGAAAACGGCCAGAAATGCTCGAAACGACGAGTTTTGATGCTGTCCAAATAGTTGTGTACTGGTGGTAACGGGCCATCGAAATCATCCCCGGACCACAAAACAGGGTGTTATAGCCGACGAAAACGCAAAAAAATGCTCGAAACAACGAGTTTTGACGACATCCAAATAGCCGTGTACCGGGGGTCATGGGACATGAAAACCGACCCCGGACCCCAAAACAGTGTGTTATAGCCTACAAAAACAACCAGAAATGCTCGAAACTATGAATTTTCACGGCGTCAAAATAGCCGTCAACCAAGGATCACTGCACATCAAAATCGTCCCCGGACCACAAAACAAGGTGTTATAGTCCACGCAAACGGCCAGAAATGCTTGAAACGACAAGTTTTGACGACGTCAAAATAGTTGTGTACTGGGGGGTCAAGGGACATGAAAACCGGCCCCGGATCCCAAAACAATGTGTTATTTAATACGAAAATGACCAGAAATGCTCGAAACGACGAGTTTTGACGACGTCCAAATAGCTGTGTACCGGGGGTCACGGGCCATCGAAATCGACCCGGACCCCAAAAAAGTGTGTTATAGCCTACGAAAACGACCAGAAATGCTCGAAACGATGAGTTTTGATGACGTCCAAATAGCCGTGTATCGGGGGTCATAGGACATGAAAACCATCCCTGGACCCCAAAACAGTGTGTTATACCTTACGAAAACGGCCAGAAATGCTCGAAACGACGAGTTTTGACGACGTCAAAATAGCCGTCTACCGGGGGTCACGAGCCATCGAAATCGTCCCCTGACCCCAAAAAAGTGTGTTATAGTCCACGAAAGCGGCCAGATATGCTCGAAACGACGAGTTTTGATGATGTCCAAATAGTTGTGTACTGGTGGTCACGGGCCATCGAAATCATCCCCGGACCACAAAACAGGGTGTTATAGCCCACGAAAACGGCAAAAAATGCTCGAAATGACGAGTTTTGACGACATCCAAATAGCCATGTACCAGGGGTTAAGGGACATGAAAACCGACCCCCGACCCCAAAACAGTGTGTTATAGCCTA
>NW_025228428.1:59263-59900 GCF_018294505.1 Triticum aestivum | reverse complement strand
GAGAACTCATCTGTTACACTGGCACTTCATTTTTTTAAACTTATTATAACTCCAGACTTTTTTACGTTCCGTACGCACCATTCAAAGCGACGTCATCAATTTTCAACACTTTCTGACATCATTTGCTATTTTTCAGTCATTTACCGATTTGTTTAGAGAGCTAAATGACCGTGAAATTGAAAATTACTACAAAATGAACTCTGAAAATGTCGAAACTTGGCATGGTATCATCATTTCACCCACATAGCATGTGCAAAGGAGTAGAGAGGGTTACGACAAAAACTGGATGCACTTCGTGTACAAACTGGACAATCTCTTTCGGAGTATCAGGGTTTCGGACGAGAACTCATCTGTTACACTGGCACTTCATTTTTTTAACTTATTACAACTCCAAACTTTTTTTGCGTTCCGTACACACCATTCAAAGCGACGTCATCAATTTTCAAAACATTCTGACATCATTTGCTATTTTTTAGTCATTTACCGATTTGTTTAGAGAGCTAAATGACCGTGAAATTGAAAATCACTACAAAATGAACCCTGAAAATGTCAAAACTTGGCATGGTATCATCATTTCACCCACATAGCATGTGCAAAAGAGTAGAGAGGGTTACGGCAAAAACTGGACGCACGTCGT
>NW_025228428.1:58650-59253 GCF_018294505.1 Triticum aestivum | reverse complement strand
CATTTTTTTAAACTTATTACAACTCCAGACTTTTTTTCGTTCCGTACGCACCATTCAAAGCGACGTCATCAATTTTCAACACTTTCTGACATCATTTGCTATTTTTCAGTCATTTACCGATTTGTTTAGAGAGCTAAATGACCGTGAAATTGAAAATTACTACAAAATGAACTCTGAAAATGTCGAAACTTGGTATGGTATCATCATTTCACTCACATAGCATGTGCAAAGGAGTAGAGAGGGTTACGACAAAAACTGGATGCACTTCGTGTACAAACTGGACAATCTCTTTCGGAGTATCAGGGTTTCGGACGAGAACTCATCTGTTACACTGGCACTTCATTTTTTTAACTTATTACAACTCCAAACTTTTTTTGCGTTCCGTACGCACCATTCAAAGCACGTCATCAATTTTCGAAACATTCTGACATCATTTGCTATTTTTTAGTCATTTACCGATTTGTTTAGAGGGCTAAATGACCGTGAAATTGAAAATCACTACAAAATGAACTCTGAAAATGTCGAAACTTGCCATGGTATCATCATTTCACCCACATAGCATGTGCAAAAGAGTAGAGAGGGTTACGGCAAAAACTGGACGCA
>NW_025228428.1:57398-58524 GCF_018294505.1 Triticum aestivum | reverse complement strand
TTTAAACTTATTACAACTCCAGAGTTTTTTTGTGTTCCGTACGCACCATTCAATGCGACGTCATCAATTTTCAAAACTTTCTGACATCATTTGCTATTTTTTAGTCATTTACCGATTTGTTTAGAGAGCTAAATGACCGTGAAATTGAAAATAACTACAAAATGAACTCTGAAAATCTCGAAACTTGGCATGGTATCATCATTTCACCCACATAGCATGTGCAAAAGAGTAGAGATGGTTACGGCAAAAACTGGACGCACGTCGTGTACAAACTGGATAATCTCTTTCGGAGTATCAGGGTTTTGGACGAGAACTCATCTGTTACACTGGCACTTCATTTTTTTAAACTTATTACAACTCCAGACTTTTTTTGAGTTCCGTACGCACCATTCAAAGCACGTCATCAATTTTCAAAACTTTCTGACATCATTTGCTATTTTTTAGTCATTTACCGATGTGTTTAGAGAGCTAAATGACCGTGAAATTGAAAATCACTACAAAATGAACTCTGAAAATGTCGAAACTTGGCATGGTATCAACATTTCACCCACATAGCATGTGCAAAAGAGTAGAGAGGGTTACGGCAAAAACTGGACGCACTTCGTGTACAAACTGGACAATCTCTTTCCGAGTATCAGGGTTTCGGACGAGAACTCATCTGTTACACTGGCACTTCATTTTTTTGCACTTATTACAACTCCAGACGTTTTTTGCGTTCCGTACGCACCATTCAAAGCGACGTCATCAATTTTCAACACTTCCTGACATCATTTGCTATTTTTCAGTCATTTACCGATTTGTTTAGAGAGCTAAATGATCGTGAAATTGAAAATCACTACAAAATGAACTCTGATAATGTCGAAACTTGGCATGGTATCATCATTTCACCCACATAGCATGTGCAAAAGAGTAGAGAGGGTTACGGCAAAAACTGGACGCACGTCGTGTACAAACTGGACAATCTCTTTCGGAGTAGCAGGGTTTTGGACGAGAACTCATCTGTTACACTGGCACTTCATTTTTTTAAACTTATTACAACTCCAGACTTTTTTTTCGTTCCGTACGCACCATTCAAAGTGACGTCATCAATTTTCAACACTTTCTGACATCATTTGCTATTTTTCAG
>NW_025228428.1:54280-57388 GCF_018294505.1 Triticum aestivum | reverse complement strand
GACGTCATCAATTTTCAAAACTTTCTGACATCATTTGCTATTTTTCAGTCATTTACCGATTTGTTTAGAGAGCTAAATGACCGTGAAATTGAAAATCACTACAAAATGAACTCTGAAAATGTCGAAACTTGGCATGGTATCATCATTTCACCCACATAGCATGTGCAAAAGAGTAGAGAGGGTTACGGCAAAAACTGGACGCACTTCGTGTACAAACTGGACAATCTCTTTCGGAGTATCAGGGTTTCGGACGAGAACTCATCTGTTACACCGGCACTTCACTTTTTTAAACTTATTACGACTCCAGACTTTTGTTGCGTTCCGTGCGCACCATTCAAAGGGACGTCATCAATTTTCAAAACTTTCTGACATCATTTGCTATTTTTCAGTCATTTACCGATTTGTTTAGAGAGCTAAATGACCGTGAAATTGAAAATCACTACAAAATGAACTCTGAAAATGTTGAAACTTGGCATGGTATCATCATTTCACCCACATAGCATGTGCAAAAGAGTAGAGAGGGTTACGGAAAAAACTGGACGCACTTCGTGTACAAACTAGACAATCTCTTTCGAAGTATCGGGGTTTCGGACGAGAACTCATCTGTTACATGGGCACTTAATTTTTTTAAACTTATTACGACTCCAGACTCTTTTGCGTTCCGTACGCACCATTCAAAGCGACGTCATCAATTTTCAAAACTTCCTGACATCATTTGCTATTTTTCAGTCATTTACCGATTTGTTTAGAGAGCTAAATGACCGTGAAATTGAAAATCACTACAAAATGAACTCTGAAAATGACGAAACTTGGCATGGTATCATCATTTCACCCACATAGCATGTGCAAAAGAGTAGAGAGGGTTACGGAAAAAACTGGACGCACTTCGTGTACAAACTGGACAATCTCTTTCGGAGTATCAGGGTTTCGGACGAGAACTCATCTGTTACACTGGCACTTAATTTTTTTAAACTTATTACCACTCCAGACTTTTTTTGCGTTCCGTACGCACCATTCAAAGCGACGCCATCAATTTTCAAAACTTTCTGACAACATTTGCTATTTTTCAGTCATTTACCGATTTGTTTAGAGAGCTAAATGACCGTGAAATTAAAAATCACTACAAAATGAACTCCGAAAATGTCGAAACTTGGCATGGTATCATCATTTCACCCACATAGCATGTGCAAAAGAGTAGAGAGGGTGACGGAAAAAACTGGATGCACTTCGTGTACAAACTGGACAATCTCTTTCGAAGTATCAGGGTTTCGGACGAGAACTCATTTGTTACAGGGGCACTTAATTTTTTTAAACTTATTACGACTCCAGACTTTTTTTGCGTTCCGTACGCACCATTCAAAGCGACGCCATCAATTTTCAAAACTTTCTGACATCATTTGCTATTTTTTAGTCATTTACCGATTTGTTTAGAGAGCTAAATGACCGTGAAATTAAAAATCACTACAAAATGAACTCTGAAAATGTTGAAACTTGGCATGGTGTCATCATTTCACCCACATAGCAAGTGCAAAAGAGTAGAGAGGGTTACGGCAAAAACTGGACGCACTTCGTGTACAAACTGGACAATCCCTTTCGGAGTATCAGGGTTTCGGACGAGAACTCATCTGTTACACTGGCACTTCATTTTTTTAAACTTATTACAACTCCAGACTTTTTTTGCGCTCCGTACGCACCATTCAAAGCGACGTCATCAATTTTCAAAACTTTCTGACATCATTTGCTATTTTTCAGTCATTTACCGATTTGTTTAGAGAGCTAAATGACCGTGAAATTGAAAATCACTAAAAAATGAACTCTGAAAATGTCGAAACTTGGCATGGTATCATCATTTCACCCACATAGCATGTGCAAAAGAGTAGAGAGGGTTAAGGCAAAAACGTGACGCACTTCGTGTACAAACTGGACAATCTCTTTCAAAGTATCAGGGTTTCTGACGAGAACTCATCTGTTACACCGGCACTTCATTTTTTTAAACTTATTACAACTCCAGACTTTTTTTGCGTTCCGTACGCACCATTCAAAGCGACGTCATCAATTTTCAAAACTTTCTGACATCATTTGCTATTTTTTAGTCATTTACCGATTTGTTTACAGAGCTAAATGACCGTGAAATTGAAAATCACTACAAAATGAACTCTGAAAATATTGAAACTTGGTATGGTATCATCATTTCACCCACATAGCATGTGCAAAAGAGTAGAGAGGGTTACGGCAAAAACTGGACACACTTCGTGTACAAACTGGACAATCTCTTTCGGAGTATCAGGGTTTCTGACGAGAACTCATCTGTTACATGGGCACTTCATTTTTTAAAACTTATTACAACTCTAGACTTTTTTTGCGTTCTGTACGCACCATTCAAAGCCACGTCATCAATTTTCAACACTTTCTGACATCATTTGCTATTTTTCAGTCATTTACCGATTTGTTTAGAGAGCTAAATGACCGTGAAATTGAAAATCACTACAAAATGAACTCTGAAAAGTCAAAACTTGGCATGGTATCATCATTTCACCCACATAGCATGTGCAAAAGAGTAGAGAGGGTTACGGCAAAAACTGGACGCACTACGTGTACAAACTAGACAATCTCTTTGGAAGTACCTGGGTTTCGGACGAGAACTCATCTGTTACATGGGCACTTCATTTTTTTAAACGTATTACAACTCCAGACTTTTTTGCAATCCGTACACACCATTCAAAGTGACGTCATCAATTTTCAAAACTTTCTGACATCATTTGCTATTTTTCAGTCATTTACCGATTTGTTTAGAGAGCTAAATGACCGTGAAATTGAAAATCACTACAAACTGAACTCTGAAAATGTCAAAACTTGGCATGGTATCATCATTTCACCCACGTAGCATGTGCAAAAGAGTAGAGAGGGTTGCGGCAAAAACTGGACGCACCTCGTGTACAAACTGGACAATCTCTTTCGGAGTATCAGGGTTTCGGACGAGAACTCATCTGTTAGATGGGTACTTCATTTTTTTAAATTTATTACAACTCTAGACTTTTTTTGCGTTCCGTACGCACCATTCGAAGCGACGTCATCAATTTTCAACACATTCTGACATCATTTGCTATT
>NW_025228428.1:52539-53105 GCF_018294505.1 Triticum aestivum | reverse complement strand
CATTTCACCCACATAGCATGTGCAAAAGAGTAGAGAGGGTTACGGCAAAAACTGGACGCACTTCGTGTACAAACTGGACAATCTCTTTCCGAGTATCAGGGTTTCGGACGAGAACTCATCTGTTACACTGGCACTTCATTTTTTTAAACTTATTACAACTCCAGACTTTTTTTCGTTCCGTACGCACCATTCAAAGCGACGTCATCAATTTTCAACACTTTCTGACATCATTTGCTATTTTTCAGTCATTTACCGATTTGTTTAGAGAGCTAAATGACCGTGAAATTGAAAATCACTACAAAATGAACTCTGATAATGTCGAAACTTGGCATGGTATCATCATTTCACCCACATAGCATGTGCAAAGAGTAGAGAGGGTTACGGCAAAAACTGGACGCACGTCGTGTACAAACTTGACAATCTCTTTCGGAGTAGCAGGGTTTTGGGCGAGAACTCATCTGTTACACTGGCATTTCATTTTTTTTAACTTATTACAACTCCAGACTTTTTTTGTGTTCCGTACGCACCATTTAAAGCGACGTCATCAATTTTCAAAACTTTCTGAC
>NW_025228428.1:51515-52298 GCF_018294505.1 Triticum aestivum | reverse complement strand
CAATCTCTTTCCGAGTATCAGGGTTTCGGACGAGAACTCATCTGTTACACTGGCACTTCATTTTTTTAAACTTATTACAACTCCAGACTTTTTTTCGTTCCGTACGCACCATTCAAAGCGACATCATCAATTTTCAACACTTTCTGACATCATTTGCTATTTTTCAGTTATTTACCGATTTGTTTAGAGAGCTAAATGACCGTGAAATTGAAAATTACTACAAAATGAACTCTGAAAATGTCGAAACTTGGCATGGTATCATCATTTCACCCACATAGCATGTGCAAAGGAGTAGAGAGGGTTACGACAAAAACTGGATGCACTTCGTGTACAAACTGGACAATCTCTTTCGGAGTATCAGGGTTTCGGACGAGAACTCATCTGTTACACTGGCACATCATTTTTTTAACTTATTACAACTCCAAACTTTTTTTGCGTTCCGTACGCACCATTCAAAGCACGTCATCAATTTTCAAAACATTCTGACATCATTTGCTATTTTTTAGTCATTTACCGATTTGTTTAGAGACCTAAATGACCGTGAAATTGAAAATCACTACAAAATGAACTCTGAAAATGTCGAAACTTGGCATGGTATCATCATTTCACCCGCATAGCATGTGCAAAAGAGTAGAGAGGGTTACGGCAAAAGCTGGACGCACGTCGTGTACAAACTGGACAGTCTCTTTCGGAGTAGCAGGGTTTTGGACGAGAACTCATCTGTTATACTGGCACTTCATTTTTTTTAAACTTATTACAACTCCAGAGTTTTTTTGTGTTCCG
>NW_025228428.1:48291-49056 GCF_018294505.1 Triticum aestivum | reverse complement strand
ATGGTATCATCATTTCAAACACATAGCATGTGCAAAATAGTAGAGAGGGTTAAGGCAAAAACGTGACGCACTTCGTGTACAAACTGGACAATCTCTTTCGGAGTATCAGGGTTTCTGACGAGAACTCATCTGTTACACCGGCACTTCATTTTTTTTAACTTATTACAACTCCAGACTTCTTTGCGTTCCGTACGCACCATTCAAAGCGACGTCATCAATTTTCAAAACTTTCTGACATCAGTTGCTATTTTTTAGTCATTTACCGATTTGTTTAGAGAGCTAAATGACCGTGAAATTGAAAATCACTACAAAATGAACTCTGAAAATGTCGACACTTGGCATGGTATCATCATTTCACTCACATAGCATGTGCAAAAGAGTAGAGAGGGTTACGGCAAAAACTGGACGCACTTCGTGTACAAACTGGACAATCTCTTTCGAAGTATCAAGGTTTCGGACGAGAACTCATCTGTTACATGGGCACTTAAATTTTTTAAACTTATTACGACTCCAGACTCTTTTGTGTTCCGTACGCACCATTCAAAGTGACGTCATCAATTTTCAAAACTTTCTGACATCATTTGCTATTTTTCAGTCATTTACCGATTTGTTTAGAGAGCTAAATGACCGTGAAATTGAAAATCACTACAAAATGAACTCTGAAAATGTCGAAACTTGGCATGGTATCATCATTTCACCCACATAGCATGTGCAAAAGAGTAGAGAGGGTTACGGCAAAAACTGGACGCACTTCGTGTACAAACT
>NW_025228428.1:47001-48281 GCF_018294505.1 Triticum aestivum | reverse complement strand
GCTAAATGACCGTGAAATTGAAAATCACTACAAAATGAACTCTGAAAATGTCGACACTTGGCATGGTATCATCATTTCACTCACATAGCATGTGCAAAAGAGTAGAGAGGGTTACGGCAAAAACTGGACGCACTTCGTGTACAAACTGGACAATCTCTTTCGAAGTATCAAGGTTTCGGACGAGAACTCATCTGTTACATGGGCACTTAATTTTTTTAAACTTATTACGACTCCAGACTCTTTTGTGTTCCGTACGCACCATTCAAAGTGACGTCATCAATTTTCAAAACTTTCTGACATCATTTGCTATTTTTCAGTCATTTACCGATTTGTTTAGAGAGCTAAATGACCGTGAAATTGAAAATCACTACAAAATGAACTCTGAAAATGTCGAAACTTGGCATGGTATCATCATTTCACCCACATAGCATGTGCAAAAGAGTAGAGAGGGTTACGGCAAAAACTGGACGCACTTCGTGTACAAACTGGACAATCTCTTTCGAAGTATCGGGGTTTCGGACGAGAACTCATCTGTTACATGGGCACTTAATTTTTTTAAACTTATTACGACTCCAGACTCTTTTGCGTTCCGTACGCACCATTCAAAGCGACGTCATCAATTTTCAAAACTTTCTGACATCATTTGCTATTTTTCAGTCATTTACCGATTCGTTTAGAGAGCTAAATGACCGTGAAATTGAAAATCACTACAAAATGAACTCTGAAAATGACGAAACTTGGCATGGTATCATCATTTCACCCACATAGCATGTGCAAAAGTGTAGAGAGGGTTACGGCAAAAACTGGACGCACTTCGTGTACAAACTGTACAATCTCTTTCGGAGTATCAGGGTTTCGGACGAGAACTCATCTGTTACACTGGCACTTCATTTTTTTAAACTTATTACAACTCCAGACTTTTCTTGCGTTCCGTACGCACCATTCAAAGCGACGTCATCAATTTTCAAAACTTTCTGACATCATTTGCTATTTTTCAGTCATTTACCGATTTGTTTAGAGAGCTAATTGACCGTGAAATTAAAAATCACTACAAAATGAACTCTGAAAATGTCGAAACTTGGCATGGTATCATCATTTCACCCACATAGCATGTGCAAAAGAGTAGAGAGTGTTACGGAAAAAACTGGACGCACTTCGTGTACAAATTGGACAATCTCTTTCGAAGTATCAGGGTTTCTGACGAGAACTCCTCTGTTACAGGGGCACTTAATTTTTTTAAACTTATTACGACTCCAGACTTTTTTTCGTTCCGTACGCAC
>NW_025228428.1:46229-46991 GCF_018294505.1 Triticum aestivum | reverse complement strand
TGACCGTGAAATTAAAAATCACTACAAAATGAACTCTGAAAATGTCGAAACTTGGCATGGTATCATCATTTCACCCACATAGCATGTGCAAAAGAGTAGAGAGTGTTACGGAAAAAACTGGACGCACTTCGTGTACAAACTGGACAATCTCTTTCGAAGTATCAGGGTTTCTGACGAGAACTCCTCTGTTACAGGGGCACTTAATTTTTTTAAACTTATTACGACTCCAGACTTTTTTTCGTTCCGTACGCACCATTCAAAGTGACGTCATCAATTTTCAAAACTTTCTGACATCATTTGCTATTTTTTAGTCATTTACCGATTTGTTTAGAGAGCTAAATGACCGTGAAATTAAAAATCACTACAAAATGAACTCTGAAAATGTCGAAACTTGGCATGGTATCATCATTTCACCCACATAGCATGTGCAAAAGAGTAGAGAGGGTTACGGCAAAAACTGGACGCACTTCGTGTACAAACTGGACAATCCCTTTCGGAGTATCAGGGTTTCGGACGAGAACTCATCTGTTACACTGGCACTTCATTATTTTAAACTTATTACAACTCCAGACTTTTTTTGCATTCCGTACGCACCATTCAAAGCGACGTCATCAATTTTCAAAACTTTCTGCATCATTTGCTATTTTTCAGTCATTTACCGATTTGTTTAGAGAGCTAAATGACCGTGAAATTGAAAATCACTACAAAATGAACTCTGAAAATGTTGAAACTTGGCATGGTGTCATCATTTCACCCACATAG
>NW_025228428.1:44943-46219 GCF_018294505.1 Triticum aestivum | reverse complement strand
GACTTTTTTTGCGTTCTGTACGCACCATGCAAAGCCACGTCATCAATTTTCAACACTTTCTGACATCATTTGCTATTTTTCAGTCATTTACCGATTTGTTTAGAGAGCTAAATGACCGTGAAATTGAAAATCACTACAAAATGAACTCTGAAAAGTGAAAACTTGGCATGGTATCATCATTTCACCCACATAGCATGTGCAAAAGAGTAGAGAGGGTTACGGCAAAAACTGGACGCACTACGTGTACAAACTAGACAATCTCTTTCGAAGTACCTGGGTTTCGGACGAGAACTCATCTGTTACATGGGCACTTCATTTTTTTAAACTTATTACAACTCCAGACTTTTTTGCAATCCGTACACACCATTCAAAGTGACGTCATCAATTTTCAAAACTTTCTGACATCATTTGCTATTTTTCAGTCATTTACCGATTTGTTTAGAGAGCTAAATGACCGTGAAATTGAAAATCACTACAAACTGAACTCTGAAAATGTCAAAACTTGGCATGGTATCATCATTTCACCCACGTAGCATGTGCAAAAGAGTAGAGAGGGTTACGGCAAAAACTGGACGCACCTCGTGTACAAACTGGACAATCTCTTTCGGAGTATCAGGGTTTCGGACGAGAACTCATCTGTTAGATGGGTACTTCATTTTTTTAAATTTATTACAACTCTAGACTTTTTTTGCGTTCCGTACGCACCATTCGAAGCGACGTCATCAATTTTCAACACATTCTGACATCATTTGCTATTTTTCAGTCATTTACCGATTTGTTTAGAGAGCTAAATGATCGTGAAATTGAAAATCACTACAAAATGAACTCTGAAAATGTCGAAACTTGGCATGGTATCATCATTTCACCCACATAGCATGTGCCAAAGAGTAGAGAGGGTTACGGCAAAAACTGGACGCACTTCGTGTACAAGCTAGACAATCTCTTTCGAAGTATCAGGGTTTCTGACGAGAACTCATCTGTAACATGGGCACTTAATTTTTTTAAACTTATTACAACTCCAGACTTTTTTGTGTTCCGTACACACCATTCAAAGCGACGTCATCAATTTTCCACACTTTCTGACATCATTGGCTATTTTTCAGTCATTTACCGATTTGTTTAGAGAGTTAAATGACCGTGAAATTGAAAATCACTACAAAATGAACTCTGAAAATGTCGAAACTTGGCATGGTATCATCATTTCACCCACATAGCATGTGCAAAAGAGTAGAGAGGGTTACGGCAAAAACTGGACGCACTTCGTGTACAAACTGGA
>NW_025228428.1:44096-44933 GCF_018294505.1 Triticum aestivum | reverse complement strand
TTAAACTTATTACAACTCCAGACTTTTTTGTGTTCCGTACACACCATTCAAAGTGACGTCATCAATTTTCAAAACTTTCTGACATCATTGGCTATTTTTCAGTCATTTACCGATTTGTTTAGAGAGTTAAATGACCGTGAAATTGAAAATCACTACAAAATGAACTCTGAAAATGTCGAAACTTGGCATGGTATCATCATTTCACCCACATAGCATGTGCAAAAGAGTAGAGAGGGCTACGGCAAAAACTGGACGCACTTCGTGTACAAACTGGACAATCTCTTTCGGAGTATCAGGGTTTCGGACGAGAACTCATCTGTTACACTGGCACTTCATTTTTTTAAATTTATTACAACTCTAGACTTTTTTTGCGTTCCGTACGCACCATTCAAAGCGACGTCATCAATTTTCAACACATTCTGACATCATTTGCTATTTTTCAGTCATTTACCGATTTGTTTAGAGAGCTAAATGACCGTGAGATTGAAAATCACTACAAAATGAACTCTGAAAATGTCGAAACTTGGCATGGTATCATCATTTCACCCACATAGCATATGCGAAAGAGTGGAGACGGTTACGGCAAAAACTGGACGCACTTCCTGTACAAACTGGACAATCTCTTTTGAAGTATAAGGGTTTCGGACGAGAACTCATCTGTTACACTGGCACTTCATTTTTTTAAACTTATTACAACTCCAGACTTTTTTGCGTTCCGTGCACACCATTCAAAGCGACATCATCAATTTTCAACACTTTCTGACATCATTTTGCTATTTTTCAGTCATTTACCGATTTGTTTAGAGAGTTAAATGACCGTGAAATTGAAAATCACTA
>NW_025228428.1:42655-44086 GCF_018294505.1 Triticum aestivum | reverse complement strand
TCATCAATTTTCAACACTTTCTGACATCATTTTGCTATTTTTCAGTCATTTACCGATTTGTTTAGAGAGCTAAATGACCGTGAAATTGAAAATCACTACAAAATGAACTCTGAAAATGTCGAAACTTGGCATGGTATCATCATTTCACCCACATAGCATGTGCCAAAGAGTAGAGAGGGTTACGGCAAAAACTGGACGCACTTCGTGTACAAGCTAGACAATCTCTTTCGAAGTATCAGGGTTTCTGACGAGAACTCATCTGTCACATGGGCACTTAATTTTTTTAAACTTATTACAACTCCAGACTTTTTTGTGTTCCGTACACACCATTCAAAGCGACGTCATCAATTTTCCACACTTTCTGACATCATTGGCTATTTTTCAGTCATTTACCGATTTGTTTAGAGAGTTAAATGACCGTGAAATTGAAAATCACTACAAAATGAACTCTGAAAATGTCGAAACTTGGCATGGTATCATCATTTCACCCACATAGCATGTGCAAAAGAGTAGAGAGGGTTACGGCAAAAACTGGACGCACTTCGTGTACAAACTGGAAAATCTCTTTCGGAGTATCAGGGTTTCGGACGAGAACTCATCTGTTACACTGGCACTTCATTTTTTTAAATTTATAACAACTCTAGACTTTTTTTGCGTTCCGTACGCACCATTCAAAGCGACGGCATCAATTTTCAACACATTCTGACATCATTTGCTATTTTTCAGTCATTTACCGATTTGTTTATAGAGCTAAATGACCGTGAAATTGAAAATCACTACAAAATGAACTCTGAAAATGTCGAAACTTGGCATGGTATCATCATTTCACCCACATAGCATATGCGAAAGAGTAGAGACGGTTACGGCAAAAACTGGACGCACTTCCTGTACAAACTGGACAATCTCTTTCGAAGTATAAGGGTTTCGGACGAGAACTCATCTGTTACACTGGCACTTCATTTTTTTAAACTTATTACAACTCCAGACTTTTTTGCGTTCCGTGCACACCATTCAAAGCGACATCATCAATTTTCAACACTTTTTGACATCATTTTGCTATTTTTCAGTCATTTACCGATTTGTTTAGAGAGCTAAATGACCGTGAAATTGAAAATCACTACAAAATGAACTCTGAGAATGTCGAAACTTGGCATGGTATCATCATTTCACCCACATAGCATGTGCCAAAGAGTAGAGTGGGTTTCGGCAAAAACTGGACGCACTTCGTGTACAAGCTAGACAATCTCTTTCGAAGTATCAGGGTTTCTGACGAGAACTCATCTGTTACATGGGCACTTAATTTTTTTAAACTTATTACAACTCCTGACTTTTTTGTGTTCCGTACACACCATTCAAAGCGACGTCATCAATTTTCAAAACTTTCTGACATCATTGGCTATTTTTCAGTCATTTACCGATTTGTTTAGAGAG
>NW_025228428.1:41724-42605 GCF_018294505.1 Triticum aestivum | reverse complement strand
ACATCATTTGCTATGTTTTAGTCATTTACCGATTTGTTTAGAGAGCTAAATGCCCGTGAAATTGAAAATCACTACAAAATGAACTCTGAAAATGTCGAAACTTGGCATGGTATCATCATTTCACCCACATAGCATGTGCAAAAGAGTAGAGAGGGTTACGGCCAAAACTGGATGCACTTCGTGTACAAACTAGACAATCTCTTTCGGAGTATCAGGGTTTCGGACGATAACTCATCTGTTACACTGGCACTTCATTTTTTTAAACTTATTACAACTCCAGACTTTTTTTGCGTTTCGTACGCACCATTCAAAGCGACGTCATCAATTTTCAACACTTTCTGACATCATTTGCTATTTTTCAGTCATTTACCGATTTGTTTAGAGAGCTAAATGACCGTGAAATTGAAAATCACTACAAAATGAACTCTGACAATGTCGAAACTTGGCATGGTATCATCATGTCATCCACATAGCATGTGCAAAAGAGTATAGAGGGTTACGTCAAAAACTGGACGCACTTCGTGTACAAACTGGACAATCTCTTTCGAAGTATGAGGGTTTCTGACGAGAACTCATCTGTTACATGGGCACTTCATTTTTTTAAACTTGTTACAACTCCAGACTTTTTTGCGTTCCGTACGCACCACTCAAAGCACGTCATCAATTTTCAAAACTCTCTGACATCATTTTCTATTTTTTAGTCATTTACCGATTTGTTTAGAGAGCTAAATGACCGTGAAATTGAAAATCACTACAAAATGAACTCTGAAAATGTCGAAACTTGGCATGGTATCATCATTTCACCCACATAGGTTGTGCAAAAGAGTAGAGAGGGTTACGGCAAAAACTGGATGCACTTCGTGTACAAACTGGACAATCTC
>NW_025228428.1:40656-41714 GCF_018294505.1 Triticum aestivum | reverse complement strand
ACTTGGCATGGTATCATCATGTCATCCACATAGCATGTGCAAAAGAGTACAGAGGGTTACGTCAAAAACTGGACGCACTTCGTGTACAAACTGGACAATCTCTTTCGAAGTATGAGGGTTTCTGACGAGAACTCATCTGTTACATGGGCACTTCATTTTTTTAAACTTGTTACAACTCCAGACTTTTTTGCATTCCGTACGCACCACTCAAAGCACGTCATCAATTTTCAAAACTCTCTGACATCATTTGCTATTTTTTAGTCATTTACCGATTTGTTTAGAGAGCTAAATGACCGTGAAATTGAAAATCACTACAAAATGAACTCTGAAAATGTCGAAACTTGGCATGGTATCATCATTTCACCCACATAGGTTGTGCAAAAGAGTAGAGAGGGTTACGGCAAAAACTGGATGCACTTCGTGTACAAACTGGACAATCTCTTTCGGAGTATCAGGGTTTCGGACGAGAACTCATCTGTTACACTAGCACTTCTTTTTTAAACTTATTACAACTCCAGAATTTTTTGCGTTCCGTACGCACCATTCAAAGCGACGTCATCAATTTTCAACACTTTCTGACATCATTTGCTATTTTTCAGTCATTTACCGATTTGTTTAGAGAGCTAAATGACCGTGAAATTGAAAATCACTACAAAATGAACTCTGAAAATGTCGAAACTTGGCATGGTATCATCATTTCACCCACATAGCATGTGCAAAAGAGTAGAGAGGGTTACGGCAAAAATTGGACGCACTTCGTGTACAAACTGGATAATCTCTTTCGAAGTATGAGGGTTTCTGACGAGAACTCATCTGTTACATGGGCACTTCATTTTTTAAAACTTATTACAACTCCAGACTTTTTTATGTTCCATACGCACCACTCAAAGCGACGTCATCAATTTTCAAAACTTTCTCACATCATTTGCTATTTTTTAGTCATTTACCGATTTGTTTATAAAGCTAAATGACCGTGAAAATGAAAATCACTACAAAATGAACTCTGAAAATGTCGAAACTTGGCATGGTATCATCATTTCAGCCACATAGCATGTGCA
>NW_025228428.1:39477-40646 GCF_018294505.1 Triticum aestivum | reverse complement strand
AAGAGTAGAGAGGGTTACGGCAAAAATTGGACGCACTTCGTGTACAAACTGGATAATCTCTTTCGAAGTATGAGGGTTTCTGACGAGAACTCATCTGTTACATGGGCACTTCATTTTTTAAAACTTATTACAACTCCAGACTTTTTTGTGTTCCATACGCACCACTCAAAGCGACGTCATCAATTTTCAAAACTTTCTCACATCATTTGCTATTTTTTAGTCATTTACCGATTTGTTTATAAAGCTAAATGACCGTGAAAATGAAAATCACTACAAAATGAACTCTGAAAATGTCGAAACTTGGCATGGTATCATCATTTCAGCCACATAGCATGTGCAAAAGAGTAGAGAGGGTTACGGCAAAAACTAGACGAACTTCGTGTACAAACTGAACAATCTCTCCAAGTATCAGGGTTTCGGACGAGAACTCATCTGTTACACTGGCACTTCATTTTTTTAAACTTATTACAACTCCAGAATTTTTGTGCATTCCGCACGCACCATTCAAAGCGACCTCATCAATTTTCAAAACTTTCTGACATCATTTGCTATTTTTTAGTCATTTACCGATTTGTTTAGAGAGCTAAATGCCCGTGAAATCGAAAATCACTACAAAATGAACTCTGAAAATTTCGAAACTTGGCATCGTATCATCATTTCACCCACATAGCATGTGCAAAAGAGTAGAGAGGGTTACGGCCAAAACTGGACGCACTTCGTGTACAAACTGGACAATCTCTTTCGGAGTATCAGGGTTTCAGACGATAACTCATCTGTTACACTGGCACTTCATTTTTTTAAACTTATTACAACTCCAGACTTTTTTTGCGTTTCGTACGCACCATTCAAAGCGACGTCATCAATTTTCAGCACTTTCTGACATCATTTGCTATTTTTCAGTCATTTACCGATTTGTTTAGAGAGCTAAATGACCGTGAAATTGAAAATCACTACAAAATGAACTCTGACAATGTCGAAACTTGGCATGGTATCATCATGTCATCCACATAGCATGTGCAAAAGAGTACAGAGGGTTACGTCAAAAACTGGACGCACTTCGTGTACAAACTGGACAATCTCTTTCGAAGTATGAGGGTTTCTGACGAGAACTCATCTGTTACATGGGCACTTCATTTTTTTAAACTTGTTACAACTCCAGACTTTTTTGC
>NW_025228428.1:39093-39342 GCF_018294505.1 Triticum aestivum | reverse complement strand
TTCCGTACGCACCACTCAAAGCACGTCATCAATTTTCAAAACTCTCTGACATCATTTGCTATTTTTTAGTCATTTACCGATTTGTTTAGAGAGCTAAATGACCGTGAAATTGAAAATCACTACAAAATGAACTCTGAAAATGTCGAAACTTGGCATGGTATCATCATTTCACCCACATAGGTTGTGCAAAAGAGTAGAGAGGGTTACGGCAAAAACTGGATGCACTTCGTGTACAAACTGGACAATCTC
>NW_025228428.1:36990-38356 GCF_018294505.1 Triticum aestivum | reverse complement strand
CATCATTTGCTATTTTTTAGTCATTTACCGATTTGTTTATAAAGCTAAATGACCGTGAAAATGAAAATCACTACAAAATGAACTCTGAAAATGTCGAAACTTGGCATGGTATCATCATTTCAGCCACATAGCATGTGCAAAAGAGTAGAGAGGGTTACGGCAAAAACTAGACGAACTTCGTGTACAAACTGAACAATCTCTCCAAGTATCAGGGTTTCGGACGAGAACTCATCTGTTACACTGGCACTTCATTTTTTTAAACTTATTACAACTCCAGAATTTTTGTGCATTCCGCACGCACCATTCAAAGCGACCTCATCAATTTTCAAAACTTTCTGACATCATTTGCTATTTTTTAGTCATTTACCGATTTGTTTAGAGAGCTAAATGCCCGTGAAATTGAAAATCACTACAAAATGAACTCTGAAAATTTCGAAACTTGGCATCGTATCATCATTTCACCCACATAGCATGTGCAAAAGAGTGGAGAGGGTTACGGCCAAAACTGGACGCACTTCATGTAAAAACTGGACAATCTCTTTCGGAGTATCAGGGTTTCAGACGATAACTCATCTGTTACACTGGCACTTCATTTTTTAAACTTATTACAACTCCAGACTTTTTTTTGCGTTTCGTACGCACCATTCAAAGCGACGTCATCAATTTTCAACACTTTCTGACATCATTTGCTATATTTCAGTCATTTACCGATTTGTTTAGAGAGCTAAATGACCGTGAAATTGAAAATCACTACAAAATGAACTCTGAAAATGTCGAAACTTGGCATGGTATCATCATTTCACCCACATAGCATGTGCAAAAGAGTAGAGAGGGTTACGTCAAAAACTGGACGCACTTCGTGTACAAACTGGACAATCTCTTTCGAAGTATCAGGGTTTCTGACGAGAACTCATCTGTTACATGGGCACTTCAATTTTTTAAACTTGTTACAACTCCAGACTTTTTTGCGTTCCGTACGCACCATTCAAAGCACGTCATCAATTTTCAAAACTCTCTGACATCATTTGCTATTTTTTAGTCATTTACCGATTTGTTTAGAGAGCTAAATGACCGTGAAATTGAAAATCACTACAAAATGAACTCTGAAAATGTCGAAACTTGGCATGGTATCATCATTTCACCCACATAGGATGTGCAAAAGAGTAGAGAGGGTTACGGCAAAAACTGGATGCACTTCGTGTACAAACTGAACAATCTCATTCCAAGTATCAGCGTTTCGAACGAGAACTCATCTGTTACACTGGCACTTCATTTTTTTAAACTTATTACAACTCCAGACTTTTTTGTGTTCTGTACGCACCACTCAAAGCGACGTCATCAATTTTCAAAACATTCTGACATCATT
>NW_025228428.1:32564-33768 GCF_018294505.1 Triticum aestivum | reverse complement strand
GCTATTTTTCAGTCATTTACCGATTTGTTTAGAGAGCTAAATGACCGTGAAATTGAAAATCACTACAAAATGAACTCTGAAAATGTCGAAACTTGGCATGGTATCATCATTTCACCCACATAGCATGTGCCAAAGAGTAGAGAGGGTTACGGCAAAAACTGGACGCACTTCGTGTACAAGCTAGACAATCTATTTCGAAGTATTAGGGTTTCTGACGAGAACTCATCTGCAACATGGGCACTTAATTTTTTTAAACTTATTACAACTCCAGACTTTTTTGTGTTCCGTACACACCATTCAAAGTGACGTCATCAATTTTCAAAACTTTCTGACATCATTGGCTATTTTTCAGTCATTTACCGATTTGTTTAGAGAGTTAAATGACCGTGAAATTGAAAATCACTACAAAATGAACTCTGAAAATGTCGAAACTTGGCATGGAATCATCATTTCACCCACATAGCATGTGCAAAAGAGTAGAGAGGGTTATGGCAAAAACTGGACGCACTTCGTGTACAAACTGGACAATCTCTTTCGAAGTATCAGGGTTTCTGACGAGAACTCATCTGTTACACTGGCACTTCATTTTTTTAAACTTATTACAACTCCAGACTTTTTTGTGTTCCGTAAAAACCATTCAAAGCGACGTCATCAATTTTCGAAACTTTCTGACATCATTTGCTATTTTTCAGTCAATTACCGATTTGTTTAGAGAGCTAAATGACCGTGAAATTGAAAATCACTACAAACTAAACTCTGAAAATGTCGAAACTTGGCATGGTATCATCATTTCACCCACATAGCATGCGCAAAAGAGTAGAGAGGGTTACGGCAAAAACTGGATGCACCTCGTGTACAAACTGGACAATCTCTTTCGGAGTATCAGGGTTTCGGACGAGAACTCATCTGTTACACTGGCACTTCATTTTTTTAAATTTATTACAACTCTAGACTTTTTTTGCGTTCCGTACACACCATTCAAAGCGACGTCATCAATTTTCAACACTTTCTGACATCATTTGCTATTTTCAGTCATTTACCGATTTGTTTAGAGAGCTACATGACCGTGAAATTGAAAATCACTACAAAATGAACTCTGAAAATGTCGAAACTTGGCATGGTATCATCATTTCACCCACATAGCATGTGAAAAAGAGTAGAGAGGGTTACGGCAAAAACTGGACGAACTTCGTGTACAAGCTGG
>NW_025228428.1:31162-31918 GCF_018294505.1 Triticum aestivum | reverse complement strand
TCAAAGCGACGTCATCAATTTTCAAAACTTTCTGCATCATTTGCTATTTTTCAGTCATTTACCGATTTGTTTAGAGTGCTAAATGACCGTGAAATTGAAAATCACTACAAAATGAACTCTGAAAATGTTGAAACTTGGCATGGTGTCATCATTTCACCCACATAGCAAGTGCAAAAGAGTAGAGAGGGTTACGGCAAAAACTGGACGCACTTCGTGTACAAACTGGACAATCTCTTTCGGAGTATCAGGGTTTCGGACGAGAACTCATCTGTTACACTGGCACTTCATTTTTTTAAACTTATTACAACTCCAGACTTTTTTTGCGTTCCGTACGCACCATTCAAAGCGACATCATCAATTTTCAAAACTTTCTGACATCATTTGCTATTTTTCAGTCATTTACCGATTTGTTTAGAGAGCTAAATGACCGTGAAATTGAAAATCACTACAAAATGAACTCTGAATATGTCGAAACTTGGCATGGTATCATCATTTCAACCACATAGCATGTGCAAAAGAGTAGAGAGGGTTAAGGCAAAAAATGGACGCACTTCGTGTACAAACTGGACAATCTCTTTCGAAGTATCAGGGTTTCTGACGAGAACTCATCTGTTACATGGGCACTTAATTTTTTTAAACTTATTACGACTCCAGACTTTTTTGCGTTCCGTACGAACCATTCAAAGCGACGTCATCAATTTTCAAAACTTTCTGACATCATTTGCTATTTTTTAGTCATTTACCGATTTGTTTAGA
>NW_025228428.1:29567-31152 GCF_018294505.1 Triticum aestivum | reverse complement strand
TTTCAGTCATTTACCGATTTGTTTAGAGAGCTAAATGACCGTGAAATTGAAAATCACTACAAAATGAACTCTGAAAATGTCGAAACTTGGCATGGTATCATCATTTCACCCACATAGCATGTGCAAAAGAGTAGAGAGGGTTACGTCAAAAACTGGACGCACTTCGTGTACAAACTGGACAATCTCTTTCGAAGTATCAGGGTTTCTGACGAGAACTCATCTGTTACATGGGCACTTCAATTTTTTAAACTTGTTACAACTCCAGACTTTTTTGCGTTCCGTACGCACCATTCAAAGCACGTCATCAATTTTCAAAACTCTCTGACATCATTTGCTATTTTTTAGTCATTTACCGATTTGTTTAGAGAGCTAAATGACCGTGAAATTGAAAATCACTACAAAATGAACTCTGAAAATGTCGAAACTTGGCATGGTATCATCATTTCACCAACATAGGATGTGCAAAAGAGTAGAGAGGGTTACGGCAAAAACTGGATGCACTTCGTGTACAAACTGGACAATCTCTTTCGGAGTATCAGGGTTTCGGACGAGAACTCATCTGTTACACTGGCACTTCTTTTTTAAACTTATTACAACTCCAGAATTTTTTGCGTTCCGTATGCACCATTCAAAGCGACGTCATCAATTTTCAACACTTTCTGACATCATTTGCTATTTTTCAGTCATTTACCGATTTGTTTAGAGAGCTAAATGACCGTGAAATTGAAAATCACTACAAAATGAACTCTGAAAATGTCGAAACTTGGCATGGTATCATCATTTCACCCACATAGCATGTGCAAAAGAGTAGATAGGGTTACGGCAAAAACTGGACGCACTTCGTGTACAAACTGGACAATCTCTTTCGGAGTATCAGGGTTTCGGACGAGAACTCATCTGTTACACTGGCACTTCATTTTTTAAAACTTATTACAACTCCAGAGTTTTTTTGTGTTCCGTACGCACCATTCAATGCGACGTCTTCAATTTTCAAAACTTTCTGACATCATTTGCTATTTTTAGTCATTTACCGATTTGTTTAGAGAGCTAAATGACCGTGAAATTGAAAATCACTACAAAATGAACTCTGCAAAACTCGAAACTTGGCATGGTATCATCATTTCACCCACATAGCATGTGCAAAAGAGTAGAGAGGGTGACGGCAAAAACTAGACGCACTTCGTGTACAAACTGAACAATCTCATTCCAAGTATCAGCGTTTCGAACGAGAACTCATCTGTTACACTGGCACTTCATTTTTTTAAACTTATTACAACTCCAGACTTTTTTGTGTTCCGTACGCACCACTCAAAGCGACGTCATCAATTTTCAAAACATTCTGACATCATTTGCTATTTTTTAGTCATTTACCGATTTATTTAGAGAGCTAAAAAACCGTGAAATTGAAAATCACTACAAAATGAACTCTGAAAATGTCGAAACTTGGCATGGTATCATCATTTCACCCACATAGCATGTGCAAAAGAGTAGAGAGGGTTACGGCAAAAACTGGACGCACTTCGTGTACAAACTGGATAATCTCTTTCGAAGTATGAGGGTTTCTGACGAGAACTCATCTGTTACA
>NW_025228428.1:28295-29387 GCF_018294505.1 Triticum aestivum | reverse complement strand
TTTCAGTCATTTACCGATTTGTTTAGAGAGCTAAATGACCGTGAAATTGAAAATCACTACAAAATGAACTCTGAAAATGTCGAAACTTGGCATGGTATCATCATTTCACCCACATAGCATGTGCAAAAGAGTAGAGAGGGTTACGTCAAAAACTGGACGCACTTCGTGTACAAACTGGACAATCTCTTTCGAAGTATCAGGGTTTCTGACGAGAACTCATCTGTTACATGGGCACTTCAATTTTTTAAACTTGTTACAACTCCAGACTTTTTTGCGTTCCGTACGCACCATTCAAAGCACGTCATCAATTTTCAAAACTCTCTGACATCATTTGCTATTTTTTAGTCATTTACCGATTTGTTTAGAGAGCTAAATGACCGTGAAATTGAAAATCACTACAAAATGAACTCTGAAAATGTCGAAACTTGGCATGGTATCATCATTTCACCCACATAGCATGTGCAAAAGAGTAGAGAGGGTTACGGCCAAAACTGGACGCACTTCATGTACAAACTGGAAAATCTTTTCCGAGTATCAGGGTTTCGGAAGAGAACTCATCTGTTACACTGGCACTTCATTTTTTTAAACTTATTACAACTCCAGACTTTTTGTGCGTTCCGCACGCACCATTCAAAGCGATGTCATCAATTTTCAAAACTTTCTGACATCATTTGCTATTTTTTAGTGATTTACCGATTTGTTTAGAGAGCTAAATGACTGTAAATTGAAAATCACTACAAAATGAACTCTGAAAATGTCGAAACTTGCCATGGTATCATCATTTCACCCACATAGCATGTGCAAAAGAGTAGAGAGGGTTGCGGCAAAAACTGGACGCACTTCGTGTACAAACTGGACAATCTCTTTCGGAGTATCAGGGTTTCGGATTATAACTCATCTGTTACACTACCACTTCATATATTTAAACTTATTACAACTCCAGACTTTTTTTGCGTTCCGTACGCTCCATTCAAAGTGACGCCATCAAGTTTCAACATTTTCTGACATCATTTGCTATTTTTCAGTCATTTACCGATTTGTTTAGAGAGCTACATGACCGTGAAATTGAAAATCACTACAAAATGAACTCTG
>NW_025228428.1:27941-28285 GCF_018294505.1 Triticum aestivum | reverse complement strand
ACTTCATTTTTTAAAACTTATTACAACTCCAGACTTTTTTGTGTTCCATACGCACCACTCAAAGCGACGTCATCAATTTTCAAAACTTTCTGACATCATTTGCTATTTTTAGTCATTTACCGATTTGTTTATAGAGCTAAATGACCGTGAAATTTAAAATCACTACAAAATGAACTCTGAAAATGTCGAAACTTGGCATGGTATCATCATTTCAGCCACATAGCATGTGCAAAAGAGTAGAGAGGGTTACGGCAAAAACTGGACAAACTTCGTGTACAAACTGAACAATCTCTCGGAGTATCAGGGTTCCGGACGAGAACTCATCTGTTACACTGGCACTTCAT
>NW_025228428.1:25083-27931 GCF_018294505.1 Triticum aestivum | reverse complement strand
ATTTACCGATTTGTTTAGAGAGCTAAATGACTGTAAATTGAAAATCACTACAAAATGAACTCTGAAAATGTCGAAACTTGCCATGGTATCATCATTTCACCCACATAGCATGTGCAAAAGAGTAGAGAGGGTTGCGGCAAAAACTGGACGCACTTCGTGTACAAACTGGACAATCTCTTTCGGAGTATCAGGGTTTCGGATTATAACTCATCTGTTACACTACCACTTCATATATTTAAACTTATTACAACTCCAGACTTTTTTTGCGTTCCGTACGCTCCATTCAAAGTGACGCCATCAAGTTTCAACATTTTCTGACATCATTTGCTATTTTTCAGTCATTTACCGATTTGTTTAGAGAGCTACATGACCGTGAAATTGAAAATCACTACAAAATGAACTCTGAAAATGTCGAAACTTGGCATGGTATCATCATTTCACCCACATAGCATGTGCAAAAGAGTAGAGAGGGTTACGGCAAAAACTGGACGCACTTCGTGTACAAACTGGATAATCTCTTTCGAAGTATGAGGGTTTCTGACGAGAACTCATCTGTTACATGGGCACTTCATTTTTTAAAACTTATTACAACTCCAGACTTTTTTGTGTTCCATACGCACCACTCAAAGCGACGTCATCAATTTTCAAAACTTTCTGACATCATTTGCTATTTTTAGTCATTTACCGATTTGTTTATAGAGCTAAATGACCGTGAAATTTAAAATCACTACAAAATGAACTCTGAAAATGTCGAAACTTGGCATGGTATCATCATTTCAGCCACATAGCATGTGCAAAAGAGTAGAGAGGGTTACGGCAAAAACTGGACAAACTTCGTGTACAAACTGAACAATCTCTCGGAGTATCAGGGTTCCGGACGAGAACTCATCTGTTACACTGGCACTTCATTTTTTTAAACTTATTACAACTCCAGACTTTTTGTGCATTCCGCACGCACCATTCAAAGCGACCTCATCAATTTTCAAAACTTTCTGACATCATTTGCTATTTTTTAGTCATTTACCGATTTGTTTAGAGAGCTAAATGCCCGTGAAATTGAAAATCACTACAAAATGAACTCTGAAAATGTCGAAACTTGGCATGGTATCATCATTTCACCGACATAGCTTGTGCAAAAGAGTAGAGAGGGTTACGGCCAAAACTGGACGCACTTCGTGTACAAACTGGACAATCTCTTCCGAAGTATCAGGGTTCCGGACTAGATCTCATCTGTTACACTGGCACTTCATTTTTTTACTTATTACAACTCCAGACTTTTTGTGCATTCCGCACGCACCATTCAAAGCGATGTCATCAATTTTCAAAACATTCTGACATCATTTGCTATTTTTTAGTCATTTACCGATTTGTTTAGAGAGCTAAATGATTGTAAATTGAAAATCACTACAAAATGAACTCTGAAAATGTCGAAACTTGGCATGGTATCATCATTTCACCCACATAGCATGTGCAAAAGAGTAGAGAGGGTTGCGGCAAAAACTGGACGCACTTCGTGTACAAACTGGACAATCTGTTTCGGAGTATCAGGGTTTAGGATGATAACTCATCTGTTACACTACCACTTCATTTTTTAAACTTATTACAACTCCAGACTTTTTTGCGTTCCGTACGCACCATTCAAAGCGACGTCATCAATTTTCAAAACTTTGTGACATCATTTGCTATTTTTTAGTCATTTACCGATTTGTTTAGGGAGCTAAATGACCGTGAAATTGAAAATCACTACAAAATGAACTCTGAAAATGTCGAAACTTGGCATGGTATCATCATTTCACCCACATAGCATGTGCAAAAGAGTAGAGAGGGTTACGGCCAAAACTGGACGCACTTCATGTACAAACTGGAAAATCTTTTCCGAGTATCAGGGTTTCGGACGAGAACTCATCTGTTACACTGGCACTTCATTTTTTTAAACTTATTACAACTCCAGACTTTTTGTGCGTTCCGCACGCACCATTCAAAGCGATGTCATCAATTTTCAAAACTTTCTGACATCATTTGCTATTTTTTAGTCATTTACCAATTTGTTTAGAGAGCTAAATGACTGTAAATTGAAAATCACTACAAAATGAACTCTGAAAATGTCGAAACTTGCCATGGTATCATCATTTCACCCACATAGCATGTGCAAAAGAGTAGAGAGGGTTACGGCAAAAACTGGACGCACTTCGTGTACAAACTGGACAATCTCTTTCCGAGTATCAGGGTTTCGGATTATAACTCATCTGTTACACTACCACTTCATATATTTAAACTTATTACAACTCCAGACTTTTTTTGCGTTCCGTACGCACCATTCAAAGCGACGTCATCAATTTTCAAAACTTTGTGACATCATTTGCTATTTTTTAGTCATTTACCGATTTGTTTAGAGAGCTAAATGACCGTGAAATTGAAAATCACTACAAAATGAACTCTGAAAATGTCGAAACTTGGCATGGTATCATCATTTCACCCACATAGCATGTGCAAAAGAGTAGAGAGGGTTACGGCCAAAACTGGACGCACTTCATGTACAAACTGGAAAATCTTTTCCGAGTATCAGGGTTTCGGACGAGAACTCATCTGTTACACTGGCACTTCATTTTTTTAAACTTATTACAACTCCAGACTTTTTGTGCGTTCCGCACGCACCATTCAAAGCGATGTCATCAATTTTCAAAACTTTCTGACATCATTTGCTATTTTTTAGTCATTTACCAATTTGTTTAGAGAGCTAAATGACTGTAAATTGAAAATCACTACAAAATGAACTCTGAAAATGTCGAAACTTGCCATGGTATCATCATTTCACCCACATAGCATGTGCAAAAGAGTAGAGAGGGTT
>NW_025228428.1:23930-25073 GCF_018294505.1 Triticum aestivum | reverse complement strand
TTCAAAGTGACGCCATCAAGTTTCAACATTTTCTGACATCATTTGCTATTTTTCAGTCATTTACCGATTTGTTTAGAGAGCTACATGACCGTGAAATTGAAAATCACTACAAAATGAACTCTGAAAATGTCGAAACTTGGCATGGTATCATCATTTCACCCACATAGCATGTGCAAAAGAGTAGAGAGGGTTACGGCAAAAACTGGACGCACTTCGTGTACAAACTGGATAATCTCTTTCGAAGTATGAGGGTTTCTGACGAGAACTCATCTGTTACATGGGCACTTCATTTTTTAAAACTTATTACAACTCCAGACTTTTTTGTGTTCCATACGCACCACTCAAAGCGACGTCATCAATTTTCAAAACTTTGTGACATCATTTGCTATTTTTTAGTCATTTACCGATTTGTTTAGAGAGCTAAATGACCGTGAAATTGAAAATCACTACAAAATGAACTCTGAAAATGTCGAAACTTGGCATGGTATCATCATTTCACCCACATAGCATGTGCAAAAGAGTAGAGAGGGTTACGGCCAAAACTGGACGCACTTCATGTACAAACTGGAAAATCTTTTCCGAGTATCATGGTTTCGGACGAGAACTCATCTGTTACACTGGCACTTCATTTTTTTAAACTTATTACAACTCCAGACTTTTTGTGCGTTCCGCACGCACCATTCAAAGCGATGTCATCAATTTTCAAAACTTTCTGACATCATTTGCTATTTTTTAGTCATTTACCGATTTGTTTAGAGAGCTAAATGACTGTAAATTGAAAATCACTACAAAATGAACTCTGAAAATGTCGAAACTTGCCATGGTATCATCATTTCACCCACATAGCATGTGCAAAAGAGTAGAGAGGGTTGCGGCAAAAACTGGACGCACTTCGTGTACAAACTGGACAATCTCTTTCGGAGTATCAGGGTTTCGGATTATAACTCATCTGTTACACTACCACTTCATATATTTAAACTTATTACAACTCCAGACTTTTTTTGCGTTCCGTACGCTCCATTCAAAGTGACGCCATCAAGTTTCAACATTTTCTGACATCATTTGCTATTTTTCAGTCATTTACCGATTTGTTTAGAGAGCTACATGACCGTGAAATTGAAAATCACTACAAAATGAACTCTG
>NW_025228428.1:21168-21622 GCF_018294505.1 Triticum aestivum | reverse complement strand
GAGCTAAATGACCGTGAAATTGAAAATCACTACAAAATGAACTCTGAAAATGTCGAAACTTGGCATGGTATCATCATTTCACCCACATAGCATGTGCAAAAGAGTAGAGAGGGTTACGGCCAAAACTGGACGCACTTCATGTACAAACTGGAAAATCTTTTCCGAGTATCAGGGTTTCGGACGAGAACTCATCTGTTACACTGGCACTTCATTTTTTTAAACTTATTACAACTCCAGACTTTTTGTGCGTTCCGCACGCACCATTCAAAGCGATGTCATCAATTTTCAAAACTTTCTGACATCATTTGCTATTTTTTAGTCATTTACCAATTTGTTTAGAGAGCTAAATGACTGTAAATTGAAAATCACTACAAAATGAACTCTGAAAATGTCGAAACTTGCCATGGTATCATCATTTCACCCACATAGCATGTGCAAAAGAGTAGAGAGGGTT
>NW_025228428.1:17416-18400 GCF_018294505.1 Triticum aestivum | reverse complement strand
CGTTCCATACGCACCATTCAAAGCGACGTCATCAATTTTCAAAACTTTGTGACATCATTTGCTATTTTTTAGTCATTCACCGATTTGTTGAGAGAGCTAAATGATCGTGAAATAGAAAATCACTACAAACTGAACTCTGAAAATGTCGACACTTGGCATGGTATCATCATTTCACCCACATAGCATGTGCAAAAGAGTAGAGAGGGTTACGGCAAAAACTCGACGCGCTTCGTGTACAAACTGGAAAATCTCTTTCGAAGTATCAGGGTTTCGGACGAGAACTCATCTGTTACACTGGCACTTCATTTTTTTAACTTATTACAACTCCAGAATTTTTGTGCGTTCCGCACGCACCATTCAAAGCGACGTCATCAATTTTCAAAACTTTCTGACATCATTTGCTATTTTTTATTGATTTATCGATTTGTTTAGAGAGCTAAATGACCGTGAAATTGAAAATCACTACAAAATGAACTCTGAAAATGTCGAAACTTGGCATGGTACCATCATTTCACCCACATAGCATGTGCAAAAGAGTAGAGAGGGTTACGGCCAAAACTAGACGCACTTCGTGTACAAACTGTATAATCTCTTTCGAAGTATCATGGTTTCTGACGAGAACTCATCTGTTACATGGGCACTTCATTTTTTAAACTTATTACAACTCAAGACTTTTTTGCGTTTCGTACGCACCATTCAAAGCGACGTCATCAATTTTCAAAACTTTGTGACATCATTTGCTATTTTTTAGTCATTTACCGATTTGTTTAGAGAGCTAAATGACCGTGAAATTGGAAATCACTACAAAATGAACTCTGAAAATGTCAAAACTTGGCATGGTATCATCATTTCACCCACATAGCATGTGCAAAAGAGTAGAGAGGGTTACGGCAAAAACTGGACGCACTTCGTGTACAAACTGAACAGTCTCTCCGAGTATAAGGGTTTCGGACGAGAACTCATCTGTTACACTGGCACTTCATT
>NW_025228428.1:13696-16083 GCF_018294505.1 Triticum aestivum | reverse complement strand
CCACATAGCATGTGCAAAAGAGTAGAGAGGGTTACGGCAAAAACTGGACGCACTTCATGTACAAACTGGAAAATCTCTTCCGAAGTATCACGGTTCCGGACTAGATCTCATCTGTTACACTGGCACTTCATTTTTTTACTTATTACAACTCCAGACTTTTTGTGCATTCCGCACGCACCATTCAAAGCGATGTCATCAACTTTCAAAACATTCTGACATCATTTGCTATTTTTTAGTCATTTATCGATTTGTTTAGAGAGCTAAATGACCGTGAAATTGAAAATCACTACAAAATGAACTCTGAAAATGTCGAAACTTCGCATGGTATCATCATTTCACCCACATAGCATGTGCAAAAGAGTAGAGAGGGTTACGGCAAAAACTGGACGCACTTCGTGTACAAACTGAACAATCTCTTTCCGAGTATCAGGGTTTCGGACGAGAACTCATCTGTTACACTGGCACTTCATTTTTTTTAACTTATTACAACTCCAGACTTTTTGTGCGTTCTGCACGCACCATTCAAAGCGACGTCATCAATTTTCAAAACTTTCTGACATCATTTGCTATTTTTTAGTCATTTACCGATTTGTTTAGAGAGCTAAATGACCGTGAAATTGAAAATCACTACAAAATGAACTCTGAAAATGTCGAAACTTGGCATGGTATCATCATTTCACCCGCATAGCATGTGCAAAAGAGTAGAGAGGGTTACGGCAGAACTGGACGCACTTCGTGTACAAACTGGACAATCTCTTTCGGAGTATCAGGGTTTCTGACGATAACTCCTCTGTTACACTGGCAATTCATTTTTTTAAACTTATTACAACTCCAGACTTTTTTTGCGTTCCGTACGCACCATTCAAAGCGACGTCATCAATTTTCAACACTTTCTGACATCATTTGCTATTTTTCAGTCATTTACCGATTTGTTTAGAGAGCTAAATGACCGTGAAATTGAAAATCACTACAAAATGAACTCGGAAAATGTCGAAACTTGGCATGGTATCATCATTTCACCCACATAGCATGTGCAAAAGAGTAGAGAGGGTTACGGCAAAAACTGGACGCACTTCATGTACAAACTGGATAATCTCTTTCGAAGTATCAGGTTTTTTGACGAGAACTCATCTGTTACATGGGCACTTCATTTTTTAAACTTATTGCAACTCCAGACTTTTTTGCGTTCCGTACGCACCATTCAAAGCGACGTCATCAATTTTCAAAACTTTGTGACATCATTTGCTATTTTTTAGTCATTTACCGATTTGTTTAGAGAGCTAAATGATCGTGAAATAGAAAATCACTACAAAATGAACTCTGAAAATGTCGACACTTGGCCTGGTATCATCATTTCACCCACATAGCATGTGCAAAAGAGTAGAGAGGGTTACGGAAAAAACTGGACGCACTTCGTGTACAAACTGGAAAATCTCTTTCGAAGTATCAGGGTTTCGGACGAGAACTCATCTGTTACACTGGCACTTACTTTTTTTAACTTATTACAACTCCAGACTTTTTGTGCGTTCCGCACGCACCATTCAAAGCGACGTCATCAATTTTCAAAACTTTCTGACAACATTTGCTATTTTTTATTGATTTATCGATTTGTTTAGAGAGCTAAATGACCGTGAAATTGAAAATCACCACAAAATGAACTCTTAAAATGTCGAAACTTGGCATGGTACCATCATTTCACCCACATAGCATGTGCAAAAGAGTAGAGAGGGTTACGGCAAAAACTGGACGCACTTCGTGTACAAACTGGACAATCTCTTTCCGAGTATCAGGGTTTCGGACGAGAACTCATCTGTTACACTGGCACTTCATTTTTTTAAACTTATTACAACTCCAGACTTTTTGTGCGTTCTGCATGCACCATTCAAAGCGACGTCATCAATTTTCAAAACTTTCTTACATCATTTGCTATTTTTTAGTCATTTACCGATTTGTTTAGAGAGCTAAATGACTGTAAATTGAAAATCACTACAAAATGAACTCTGAAAATGTCGAAACTTGGCATGGTATCATCATTTCACCCACATAGCATGTGCAAAAGAATAGAGAGGGTTGCGGCAAAAACTGGACGCACTTCGTGTACAAACTGGACAATCTCTTTCGGAGTATCAGGGTTTCGGACGATAACTCATCTGTTACACTAGCACTTCATTTTTTTAACTTATTACAACTCTAGACTTTTTTGCGTTCCGTACGCTCCATTCAAAGCGACGCCATCAATTTTCAACATTTTCTGACATCATTTGCTATTTTTCAGTCATTTACCGATTTGTTTAGAGAGCTAAATGACCGTGAAATTGAAAATCACTACAAAATGAACTCTGAAAATGTCGAAACTTGGCATGGTATCATCATTTCACCCACATAGC
>NW_025228428.1:12864-13618 GCF_018294505.1 Triticum aestivum | reverse complement strand
GCAAAAACTGGACGCACTTCGTGTACAAACTGGACAATCTCTTTCAGAGTATCAGGGTTTCGGACGAGAACTCATCTGTTACACTGGCACTTCATTTTTTTTAACTTATTACAACTCCAGACTTTTTGTGCATTCCGCACGCACCATTCAAATCGACGTCATCAATTTTCAAAACTTTCTGACATCATTTGCTATTTTTTAGTCATTTACCGATTTGTTTAGAGAGCTAAATGACCGTGAAATTGAAAATCACTACAAAATGAACTCTGGAAATGTCGAAACTTGGCATGGTATCATCATTTCACCCACATAGCATGTGCAAAAGAGTAGAGAGGGTTACGGCAAAAACTTGACGCACTTCGTGTACAAACTGGACAATCTCTTTCGGAGTATCAGGGTTTCGGACGATAACTCATTTGTTACACTGGCACTTCATTTTTTAAACTTATTACAACTCCAGACTTTTTTTGCGTTCCGTACGCACCATTCAAAGCGACGTCATCAATTTTCAAAACTTTGTGACATCATTTGCTATTTTTTAGTCATTTACCGATTTGTTTAGAGAGCTAAATGACAGTGAAATAGAAAATCACTACAAAATGAACTCTGAAAATGTCGACACTTGGCATGGTATCATCATTTCACCCACATAGCATGTGCAAAAGAGTAGAGAGGGTTATGGCAAAAACTGGACGCACTTCATGTACAAACTGGAAAATCTCTTTCGAAGTATCAGGGTTTCGGACGAGAACTC
>NW_025228428.1:11310-12552 GCF_018294505.1 Triticum aestivum | reverse complement strand
GGAAAATCTCTTTTGAAGTATCAGGGTTTCGGACGAGAACTCATCTGTTACACTGGCACTTCATTTTTTTTAACTTATTACAACTCCAGACTTTTTGTGCGTTCCGCACGCACCATTCAAAGCGAAGTCATCAATTTTTAAAACTTTCTGACATCATTTGCTATTTTTTAGTCATTTATCGATTTGTTTAGAGAGCTAAATGACCGTGAAATTGAAAATCACTACAAAATGAACTCTGAAAATGTCGAAACTTGGCATGGTATCATCATTTCACCCACATAGCATGTGCAAAAGAGTAGAGAGGGTTACGGCAAAAACTGGACGCACTTCGTGTACAAACTGAACAATCTTTTTCCGAGTATCAGGGTTTCGGACGAGAACTCATCTGTTACACTGGCACTTCATTTTTTTAAACTTATTACAACTCCAGACTTTTTGTGCGTGCCGCACGCACCATTCAAAGCGACGTCATCAATTTTCAAAACTTTCTGACATCATTTGCTAATTTTTAGTCATTTATCGATTTGTTTAGAGAGCTAAATGACAGTAAATTGAAAATCACTACAAAATGAACACTGAAAATGTCGAAACTTGGCATGGTATCATCATTTCACCCACATAGCATGTGCAAAAGAGTAGAGAGGGTTGCGGCAAAAACTGGACGCACTTCGTGTACAAACTGGACAATCTCTTTCGGAGTATCAGGGTTTCGGATGATAACTCATCTGTTACACTAGTACTTCATTTTTTTAACTTATTACAACTACAGACTTTTTTTGTGTTCCGTACGCTCCATTCAAAGCGATGCCATCAATTTTCAACATTTTCTGACATCATTTGCTATTTTTCAGTCATTTACCGATTTGTTTAGAGAGCTATATGACCGTGAAATTGAAAATCAGTACAAAATGAACTCTGAAAATGTCAAAACTTGGCATGGTATCATCATTTCACCCACATAGCATGTGCAAAAGAGTAGAGAGGGTTACGGCAAAAACTGGACGCACTTCGTGTACAAACTGGAGAATCTCTTTCGGAGATTCACGGTTTTGGACGAGAACTCATCTGTTACACTGGCACTTCATTTTTTTTAACTTATTACAACTCCAGACTTTTTTGCGTTCCGTACGCACCATTCAAAGCGACGTCATCAATTTTCAAAACTTTCTGACATCATTTGCTATTTTTCAGTCATTTACTGATTTGTTAAGACTCTAAATGACCGTGAAATTCAAAATCACT
>NW_025228428.1:10471-11300 GCF_018294505.1 Triticum aestivum | reverse complement strand
AGCATGTGCAAAAGAGTAGAGAGGCTTACGGCAAAAACTGGACGCACTTCGTGTACAAACTGCATAATCTCTTTCGATGTATTAGGTATTTTGACGAGAACTCATCTGTTACATGGGCACTTCATTTTTTAAACTTATTACAACTCCAGACTTTTTTGCGTTCCGTACGCACCATTCAAAGCGACGTCATCAATTTTCAAAACTTTCTGACATCATTTGCCATTTTTTAGTCATTTACCGATTTGTTTAGAGAGCTAAATGACCGTGAAATTGAAAATCACTACAAAATGAACTCTGAAAATCTCGAAACTTGGCATGGTATCATCATTTCACCCACATAGCATGTGCAAAAGAGTAGAGAGGGTTACAACAAAAACTGGACGCACTTCGTGTACACACTGGAAAATCTCTTTCGAAGTCTCAGGGTTTCGGACGAGAACTCATCTGTTACACTGGCACTTCATTTTTTCAAACTTATTACAACTCCAGACTTTTTGTGTGTTCCGCACGCACCATTCAAAGCGATGTCATCAATTGTCAAAACTTTCTGACATCATTTGCTATTTTTTAGTCATTTATCGATTTGTTTAGAGAGCTAAATGACCGTGAAATTGAAAATCACTACAAAATGAACTCTGAAAATGTCGAAACTTGGCATGGTATCATCATTTCACCCACATAGCATGTGCAAAAGAGTAGAGAGGGTTACGGCAAAAACTGGACGCACTTCGTGTACAAACTGGACAATCTCTTTTGGAGTATCGGGGTTTCGGACGAGAACTCATCTCTTACACTGGCACTTCATTTTTTTAACTTATTACAACTCCAG
>NW_025228428.1:9356-10422 GCF_018294505.1 Triticum aestivum | reverse complement strand
TTTTCAAAACTTTCTGACACCATTTGCTATTTTTCAGTCATTTACTGATTTGTTTAGAGGCTAAATGACCGTGAAATTGAAAATCACTACAAAATGAACTCTGAAAATGTCAAAACTTGGCATGGTATCATCATTTCACCCCACATAGCATGTGCAAAAGAGTGGAGAGGGTTACGGCAAAAACTGGACGCACTTCGTGTACAAACTGGACAATCTCTTTTGGAGTATCAGGGTTTCGGACGAGAACTCATCTATTACACCGGCACTTCATTTTTTCTAAACTTATTACAACTCCAGACTTTTTTTGCGTTCCGTACGCACCATCTAAAGCGATGTCATCAATTTTCAACACTTTCTGACATCATTTGCTCTTTTCAGTCATTTACCGATTTGTTTAGAGAGCTAAATGACCGTGAAATTGAAAATCACTACAAAATGAACTCTAAAGATGTCGAAACTTGGCATGGTATCATCATTTCACCCACATAGCATGTGCAAAAGAGTAGAGAGGGTTACGGCAAAAACTGGACGCACTTCGTGTACAAACTGGACAATCTCTTTTGGAGTATCGGGGTTTCGGACGAGAAGTCATCTCTTACACTGGCACTTCATTTTTTTAAACTTATTACAACTCCAGACTTTTTTGCGTTCCGTACGGACCATTCAAAGCGATCTCATCAATTTTCAAAACTTTCTGACATCATTTGCTATTATCTAGTCATTTACCGATTTGTTTACAGAGCTAAATGACCGTGAAATTGAAAATCACTACAAAATGAACTCTGAAAATGTCGAAACTTGGCATGGTATCATCATTTCACCCACATAGCATGTGCTAAAGAGTAGAGAGGGTTACGGCAAAAACTGGACGCACTTTGTGTACAAACTGGACAATCTCTTTCGGAGTATCAGGGTTTCAGACGATAACTCATCTGTTACACTGGCACTTCATTTTTTTAAACTTATTACAACTCCATACTTTTTCTGCATTCCGTACGCACCATTCAAAGCGACGTCATCAATTTTCAACACTTTCTGACATCATTTGCTATTTTTCAGTCATTTA
>NW_025228428.1:6227-7121 GCF_018294505.1 Triticum aestivum | reverse complement strand
GGGTTACGGAAAAAACTGGACGCACTTCGTGTACAAACTGGAAAATCTCTTTCGAAGTATCAGGGTTTCGGACGAGAACTCATCTGTTACACTGGCACTTACTTTTTTTAACTTATTACAACTCCAGACTTTTTGTGCGTTCCGCACGCACCATTCAAAGCGACGTCATCAATTTTCAAAACTTTCTGACATCATTTGCTATTTTTTATTGATTTATCGATTTGTTTAGAGAGCTAAATGACCGTGAAATTGAAAATCACTACAAAATGAACTCTTAAAATGTCGAAACTTGGCATGGTACCATCATTTCACCCACATAGCATGTGCAAAAGAGTAGAGAGGGTTACGGCAAAAACTGGACGCACTTCGTGTACAAACTGGACAATCTCTTTCCGAGTATCAGGGTTTCGGACGAGAACTCATCTGTTACACTGGCACTTCATTTTTTTAAACTTATTACAACTCCAGACTTTTTGTGCGTTCTGCATGCACCATTCAAAGCGACGTCATCAATTTTCAAAACTTTCTGACATCATTTGCTATTTTTTAGTCATTTACCGATTTGTTTAGAGAGCTAAATGACTGTAAATTGAAAATCACTACAAAATGAACTCTGAAAATGTCGAAACTTGGCATGGTATCATCATTTCACCCACATAGCATGTGCAAAAGAGTAGAGAGGGTTGCAGCAAAAACTGGACGCACTTCGTGTACAAACTGGACAATCTCTTTCGGAGTATCAGGGTTTCGGACGATAACTCATCTGTTACACTAGCACTTCATTTTTTTAACTTATTACAACTCTAGACTTTTTTGCGTTCCGTACGCTCCATTCAAAGCGACGCCATCAATTTTCAACATTTTCTGACATCATTTGCTATTTTTCAGTCATTT
>NW_025228428.1:4984-5880 GCF_018294505.1 Triticum aestivum | reverse complement strand
TTGAGAATCACTACAAAATGAACTCTGAAAATGTCGAAACTTGGCATGGTATCATCATTTCACCCACATAACATGTGCAAAAGAGTAGAGAGGGTTACGGCAAAAACTGGACGCACTTCATGTACAAACTGGACAATCTCTTTCGGAGTATCAGGGTTTCGGACGATAACTCATCTGTTACACTGGCACTTCATTTTTTTAAACTTATTACAATTCCAGACTTTTTTTGCGTTCCGTACACACCATTCAAAGCGACGTCATCAATTTTCAAAACTTTCTCACATCATTTGCTATTTTTTAGTCATTTACCGATTTGTTTAGAGAGCTAAATGACCGTGAAATTGAAAATCACTACAAAATGAACTCTGAAAAAGGTCGAAACTTGGCATGGTATCATCGTTTCACCCACATAGCATGTGCAAAATAGTAGACAGGGTTACGGCAAAAACTGGACGCACTTCGTGTACAAACTGGACAATCTCTTTCGGAGTATCAGGGTTTTGGACAAGAACTCATCTGTTACACTGGCACTTCATTTTTTAGACTTATTACAACTCCAGAATTTTTTTGCGTTCCGCACGCACCATTCAAAGCGACGTCATCAATTTTCAAAACTTTCTGACATCATTTGCTATTTTTTAGTCATTTACCGATTTGTTCAGAGAGCTAAATGACCGTGAAATTGAAAATCACTACAAAATGAACTCTGAAGATGTCGAAACTTGGCATGGTATCATCATTTCACCCGCATAGCATGTGCAAAAGAGTAGAGAGGGTTACGGCAAAAACTGGACGCACTTCATGTACAAACTGGACAATCTCTTTCGGAGTATCAGGGTCTCGGACGATAACTCATCTGTTACACTGGCACTTCATTTTTTTAAACTTATTACAAC
>NW_025228428.1:3295-4974 GCF_018294505.1 Triticum aestivum | reverse complement strand
TTCGGAGTATCAGGGTTTCGGACGAGAACTCATCTGTTAGACTGGCACTTCATTTTCCTAAACATATTACAACTCCAGACTTTTTTTCGTGTTCCGTACGCACCATTCAAAGCGACGTCATCAATTTTCAACACTTTCTGATATCATTTGCTATTTTTCAGTCATTTACCGATTTGTTTAGAAAGCTAAATGACCGTGAAATTGAAAATCACTACAAAATGAACTCTGAAAATGTCGAAACTTGGCATGGTATCATCATTTCACCCACATAGCATGTGCAAAAGAGTAGAGAGGCTTACGGTAAAAACTGGACGCACTTCGTGTACAAATTGGACAATCTCTTTCGGAGTATCAGGGTTTCGGACGAGAACTCATCTGTTAGACTGGCACTTCATTTTTTTAAACTTATTACAACTCCAGACTTTTTTTTGCATTCCGTACACACCACTGAAAGCGACTTCATCAATTTTCAAAACTTTCTGATATCATTTGCTATTTTTCAGTCATTTACCGATTTGTTTAGAGAGCTAAATGACCGTGAAATTGAAAATCACTACAAAATGAACTCTCAAAATGTCGAAACTTGGCATGGTATCATAATTTCACCCACATAGCATGTGCAAAAGAGTAGAGAGGGTTACGGCAAAAACTGGACACACTTCGTGTACAAACTGGACAATATCTTTCGGAGTATCAGGGTTTCGGACGAGAACTCATCTGTTAGACTGGCACTTCATTTTCTTAAACATATTACAACTCCAGACTTTTTTTTGCGTTCCGTACGCACCATTGAAAGCGACGTCATCAGTTTTCAAAACTTTCTGATATCATTTGCTATTTTTCAGTTATTTACCGATTTGTTTAGAGAGCTAAATGACCGTGAAATTGAAAATCACTACAAAATGAACTCTCAAAATGTCGAAACTTGGCATGGTATCATCATTTCACCCACATAGCATGTGCAAAAGAGTAGAGAGGGTTACGGCAAAAACTGGACGCACTTCGTGTACAAACTGGACAATCTCTTTCGGAGTATCAGGGTTTCGGACGAGAACTCATCTGTTACACTGGCACTTCATTTTTTTAAACTTATTACAACTCCAGACTTTTTTTGCGTTCCGTACGCACCATTGAAAGCGACGTCATCAATTTTCAAAACTTTCTGATATCATTTGCTATTTTTCAGTCATTTACCGATTTGTTTAGAGAGCTAAATGACCGTGAAATTGAAAATCACTACAAAATGAACTCTCGAAATGTCGAAACTTGGCATGGTATCATCATTTCACCCACATAGCATGTGCAAAAGAGTAGAGAGGGTTACGGCAAAAACTGGACGCACTTCGTGTACAAACTGGACAATCTCTTTCGGAGTATCAGGGTTTCGGACGAGAACTCATCTGTTAGACTGGCACTTCATTTTCTTAAACATATTACAACTCCAGACTTTTTTTTGCGTTCCGTACGCACCATTCAAAGCGACGTCATCAATTTTCAACACTTTCTAATATCATTTGCTATTTTTCAGTCATTTATCGATTTGTTTACAAAGCTAAATGACCGTGAAATTGAAAATCACTACAAAATGAACTCTGAAAATGTCGAAACTTGGCATGGTATCATCATTTCACCCACATAGCATGTGCAAAAGAGTAGAGAGGGTTACGGCAAAAACTGGA
>NW_025228428.1:2158-3285 GCF_018294505.1 Triticum aestivum | reverse complement strand
ACCATTGAAAGCGACGTCATCAATTTTCAAAACTTTCTGATATCATTTGCTATTTTTCAGTCATTTACCGATTTGTTTAGAGAGCTAAATGACCGTGAAATTGAAAATCACTACAAAATGAACTCTCAAAATGTCGAAACTTGGCATGGTATCATCATTTCACCCACATAGCATGTGCAAAAGAGTAGAGAGGGTTACGGCAAAAACTGGACGCACTTCGTGTACAAACTGGACAATCTCTTTCGGAGTATCAGGGTTTCGGACGAGAACTCATCTGTTACACTGGCACTTCATTTTTTTAAACTTATTACAACTCCAGACTTTTTTTGCGTTCCGTACGCACCATTCAAAGCGACGTCATCAGTTTTCAAAACTTTCTGACATCATTTGCTATTTTTCAGTCATTTACCGATTTGTTTAGAGAGCTAAATGACCGTGTAATTGTAAATCACTACAAAATGAACTCTCAAAATGTCGAAACTTGGCATGGTATCATCATTTCACCCACATAGCATGTGCAAAAGAGTAGAGAGGGTTACGGCAAAAACTGGACGCACTTCGTGTACAAACTGGACAATCTCTTTCGGAGTATCAGGGTTTCGGACGAGAACTCATCTGTTAGACTGGCACTTCATTTTCTTAAACATATTACAACTCCAGACTTTTTTTTGCGTTCCGTACGCACCATTCAAAGTGACATCATCAATTTTCAACACTTTCTGATACCATTTGCTATTTTTCAGTCATTTACCGATTTGTTTAGAAAGCTAAATGACCGTGAAATTGAAAATCACTACAAAATGAACTCTGAAAATGTTGAAACTTGGCATGGTATCATCATTTCACCCACATAGCATGTGCAAGAGAGTAGAGAGGGCTACGGCAAAAACTGGACACACTTCGTGTACAAATTGGACAATCTCTTTCGGAGTATCAGGGTTTCGGACGAGAACTCATCTGTTAGACTGGCACTTCATTTTTTTAAACTTATTACAACTCCAGAATTTTTTTTGCGTTCCGTACACACCATTGAAAGCGACTTCATCAATTTTCAAAACTTTCTGATATCATTTGCTATTTTTCAGTCATTTACCGATTTGTTTAGAGAGCTAAATGACCGTGAAATT
>NW_025228428.1:1678-2148 GCF_018294505.1 Triticum aestivum | reverse complement strand
CAAAAACTGGACGCACTTCGTGTACAAACTGGACAATCTCTTTCGGAGTATCAGGGTTTCGGACGAGAACTCATCTGTTAGACTGGCACTTCATTTTCTTAAACATATTACAACTCCAGACTTTTTTTTGCGTTCCGTATGCACCATTCAAAGCGACGTCATCAATTTTCAACACTTTCTGATATCATTTGCTATTTTTCAGTCATTTACCGATTTGTTTAGAAAGCTAAGTGACCGTGAAATTGAAAATCACTACAAAATGAACTCTGAAAATGTCAAAACTTGGCATGGTATCATCATTTCACCCACATAGCATGTGCAAAAGAGTAGAGAGGCTTACGGTAAAAACTGGACGCACTTCGTGTACAAATTGGACAATATCTTTCGGAGTATCAGGGTTTCGGACGAGAACTCATCTGTTAGACTGGCACTTCATTTTCTTAAACATATTACAACTCCAGACTTTTTTT
>NW_025228428.1:1064-1668 GCF_018294505.1 Triticum aestivum | reverse complement strand
CATCATTTGCTATTTTTCAGTCATTTACCGATTTGTTTAAACAGCTAAATGACCGTGAAATTGAAAATCACTACAAAATGAACTCTGAAAATGTCGAAACTTCGCATGGTATCATCATTTCACCCACATAACATGTGCAAAAGAGTAGAGAGGGTTACGGCAAAAACTGGATGCACTTCGTGTACAAACTGGACAATCTCTTTCGGAGTATCAGGGTTTCGGACGATAACTCATCTGTTACACTGGCACTTCATTTTTTTAAACTTATTACAACTCCAGACTTTTTTTGCGTTCCGTACGCACCATTCAAAGCGACGTCATCAATTTTCAAAACTTTCTCACATCATTTGCTATTTTTTAGTCATTTACCGATTTGTTGAGAGAGCTAAATGACCGTGAAATTGAAAATCACTACAAACTGAACACTGAAAATGTTGAAACTTGGCATGGTATCATTATTTCACCCACATAGCATGTGCAAAAGAGTAGATAGGGTTACGGCAAAAACTGGACGCGCTTCGTGTACAAACTGGACAATCTCTTTCGGAGATTCAGGGTTTTGGACGGGAACTCATTTTTTTAAACTTATTACAACACCAGAATT
>NW_025228428.1:0-810 GCF_018294505.1 Triticum aestivum | reverse complement strand
GGCAAAAACTGGACGCACGTCGTGTACAAACTGGATAATCTCTTTCGGAGTATCAGGGTTTCGGACGAGAACTCATCTGTTACACTGGCACTTCATTTTTTTAAACTTATTACAACTCCAGACTTTTTTTGAGTTCCGTACGCACCATTCAATGCACGTCATCAATATTGAAAACTTTCTGACATCATTTGCTATTTTTTAGTCATTTACCGATGTGTTTAGAGAGCTAAATGACCGTGAAATTGAAAATCAGTACAAAATGAACTCTGAAAATGTCGAAACTTGGCATGGTATCATCATTTCACCCACATAGCATGTGCAAAAGAGTAGAGAGGGTTACGGCAAAAACTGGACGCACTTCGTGTACAAACTGGACAATCTCTTTCCGAGTATCAGGGTTTCAGACGAGAACTCATCTGTTACACTGGCACTTCATTTTTTTAAACTTATTACAACTCCAGACTTTTTTTGCGTTCCGTACGCACCATTCAAAGCGACGTCATCAATTTTCAACACTTTCTGACATCATTTGCTATTTTTCAGTCATTTACCGATTTGTTTAGAGAGCTAAATGACCGTGAAATTGAAAATCACTACAGAATGAACTCTGAAAATGTCGAAACGTGGCATGGTATCAACATTTCACCCACATAGCATGTGCAAAAGAGTAGAGAGGGTTACGCCAAAAACTGGACGCACTTCATGTACAAACTGGATAATCTCTTTCGGAGCATCAGGGTTCGGACGAGAACTCATCTGTTACACTGGCACTTCATTTTTTTTAACTTATTACAACTCCAGACTTTTTTT
>NW_025228427.1:59563-60017 GCF_018294505.1 Triticum aestivum | reverse complement strand
GTAGTTTTGTAACTTAGGCGAGTACCTGGGTCGCAGCTAAGCCCCCGAGTGGGAGGATTGCTCCCCACTCGGAGTAGTTTTGTAACCTAGGCGAGTACGAGATCCCAGCTAAGCCCCCGAGTGGGAGGGTTGCTCTCCACTCGGAGTAGTTTTGTAAATTAGGCGAGTACGGGGTCACAACTAAGCCCTCGACTGGGAGGATTGGTCCCCACTCGGAGTAGTTTTGTAACTTAGGCAAGTACAGGGTCGCGGGTAAGCCCATTAGTGGGAGGATTTCTCTCCACTCGGAGTAGTATTGTAACTTAGGCGAGTACGGGGTCACAGCTAAGCCCCCGAGTGGGAGGATTGCTCCCCACTTGGAGTAGTTTTGTAACTTAGGCGAGTACGAGTCGCAGCTTAGCCCCTGAGTGGGAGGATTGCTCTCCATTCAGAGTAGTTTTGTAACTTAGGCGAG
>NW_025228427.1:58155-59116 GCF_018294505.1 Triticum aestivum | reverse complement strand
CCCGAGTGGGAGTATTGCTCTCCAGTCGGAATAGTTTTGTAAGTTAGGCTAGTACGGGGTCGCAGCTAAGCCCCGAGTGAGAGGATTTCTCTCCACTCGGAGAAGTTTTGTAACTCAGGTGAGTACGAGGTCGCAGCTAAGCACCAGAGTGGGAGGATTGCTCTCCACTCGGAGAAATTTTATAACTTAGGCGAGTACGGGGTCGTAGCTAAGCCCCTGAGTGGCAGTATTGCTCCCCGCTCGCAGTAGTTTTGTAACCTAGGCGAGTACGGGGTCGCAGCTAATCCCTCGAGTGGGAGGGTTGCTCTCTACTCGGAGTAGTTTTGTAACTTAGGCGAGTACGGGACGCAGCTAGGATCCCGAGTGGGAGGCTTGGTCACCACGCGGAGTAGTTTTGTAACTTAGGCGACCCAGGGTCGCAGCTAAGCCCCTGAGTGGGAGGATTGCTCTCTACCTGGAATAGCTTTTGTTACTTAGGCAAATCGGGTTTGCGACTAAGCCCTTTGAAACTTAGGCGAATCAGGTTCGCGGCTAAACCGCCGAGTGGGAGGAATTCTCTCCACTTGGAATAGCTTTCTAACTTAGGCGAGTACGGGGTCGTAGCTAAGCCCCCGAGTGGGAGGATTGCTCTCCACTCAGAGTAGTTTTATAACTTAGGCGAGCACAGGGTCGCAGGTAAGCCCCCAAGTGGGAGTATTGCGCTCCACTCGGAGTAGTTTTGTAACTTAGGCAACTACAGGGTCACAGCTAACCCCCGAGTAGGAGGATTGCTCTCCACTCAGAGTAGTTTTGTAACTTAGGCGAGTACGGAGTAACAGCTATGCCCCCAAGTGGGAGGATTTCTCTCCACTCGGAGTAGTTTTGTCACTTAGGCGAGTACGGGGTCGCAGCTAAGCCACCGAGTGGGATCATTTCTCTCCACTCGGAGAAGTGTTATAACTTAGGCGAGTACGGGGTCACT
>NW_025228427.1:55678-57394 GCF_018294505.1 Triticum aestivum | reverse complement strand
ACCAGAGTGGGAGGATTGCTCTCCACTCGGAGAAGTTTTATAACTTAGGCGAGTACGGGGTCGTAGCTAAGCCCCCGAGTGGGAGTATTCCTCCCCGCTCGCAGTTGTTTTGTAACCTAGGCGAGTACAGGGTCGTAGCTAAGCCCCCGAGTGGGAGGGTTGCTCTCTAGTCGGAGTAGTTTTGTAACTTAGGCGAGTACGGGGTCGCAGCTAGGACCCCGAGTGGGAGGCTTGGTCCCCACTCGGAGTACTTTTGTTACTTAGGCGAGTACGGGGTCGCAGCTAAGCCCCCGAGTGGGAGGATTGCTCCCCACTCAGAGTAGTTTTGTAACGTAGGCGAGTACGGGGTTGCAGCTAAGCCCCTGAGTAGGAGGCTCGCTCTTCACTCGGAGTAGTTTTGTAACTTAGGTGACCCGGGGTCGTAGCTAAGCCCTGGAGTGGGAGGATTGCTCTCCACCCGGAATAGCTTTTGTTACTTAGGTGAATCGGGTTTGCGACTAAGCCCTTTGAAACTTAGGCGAATCGTGTTCGCGGCTAAGCCGCCGAGTGCGAGGATTTCTCTCCACTTGGAATAGCTTTGTAACTTAGGCGAGTACGGGGTCGTAGCTAAGCCCCCGAGTGGGAGGATTGCTCTCCACTCAGAGTAGTTTTGTAACTTAGGCGAGCACAGGGTCGCAGGTAAGGCCCCGAGTGGGAGTATTGCGCTCCACTCGGAGTAGTTTTGTAACTTTGGCGAGTACAGGGTCACAGCTAACCCCCGAGTAGGAGGATTGCTCTCCACTCAAAGTAGTTTTGTAACTTAGGCGAGTACGGGGTCGCAGCTATGCCCCCAAGTGGGAGGATTTCTCTCCACTCGGAGTAGTTTTGTCACTTAGGCGAGTACGGGGTCGCAGCTAAGCCCCCGAGTGGGAGGATTGCTCTCCACTCGGAGTATTGTAATAACTTAGGCGAGTACGGGGTCACTGGTATGCCCCCGAGTGGGAGTATTGCTCTCCACTCGGAGTAGTTTTGTAACTTAGGCGAGTACGGGGTTGCAGCTAAGCCCCCGAGTGGGATGATTGCTCTCCACTCGGAGTAGTTTTGTTACTTAGGCGAGTACGGGGTCGCAGCTAAGCCCCCGAGAGGGAGGATTGCTCCCCAATCAGAGTAGTTTTGTAACTTAGGCGAGTACGGGGTCTTAAGTATGCTCCCGAGTGGGAGGATTGCTCTCCTCTCGAGGCGTTGACCGAAGCGTCCTTCTCGAAAGGCTCTGATCTCTTGACAGTCGTTGGTGTTGTGGGTATGCAGGTTATGGAAGGCGCAGAACGGTCGGCTGCCCTTGGATGACTCGGGCTGGTCTCTGCCGCGCTTGGTGTTCACTCGGAGTAGTTTTGTAACTTAGGCGAGTACCTGGGTCGCAACTAAGCCCCCGAGTGGGAGGATTGCTCCCCACTCGGAGTAGTTTTGTAGCCTGGGCGAGTACGAGATCCCAGCTAAGCCCCGGAGTGGGAGGGTTGCTCTCCACTCGGAGTAGTTTTGTAACTTAGGCAAGTACAGGGTCGCGGGTAAGCACATGAGTGGGAGGATTGCACCCCACTCAGAGTAGTATTGTAACTTAGGCGAGTACGGGGTCGAAGCCAAGCCCCCGAGTGGGAGGATTGCTCTTCACTCGGAGTAGTTTCGAAAGTTAGGCGAGTACGGGGTCGAAGCTAAGCCCCCGAATGCGAGGATTGCTCC
>NW_025228427.1:50296-50858 GCF_018294505.1 Triticum aestivum | reverse complement strand
GGAGGATTGCTCTCCACTCAGAGTAGTTTTGTAACTTAGGCGAGTACGGGGTCTTAGGTATGCCCCCGAGTGGGAGGATTGCTCTCCTCTCGAGGCGTCGGCCGAAGCGTCCTTCTCGAATGGCTCTGATCTCTTGACAGTCTTTGGTGTTGTGGGTATGCAGGTTATGGAAGGCGCAGAATGGTCGGCTGCCCTTGGATGACTCGGGCTGGTCTCTGCCGCGCTTGGTGTTCACTCGGAGTAGTTTTGTAACTTAGGCGAGTACCTGGGTCGCAGCTAAGCCCCCGAGTGGGAGGATTGCTCCCCACTCGGAGTAGTTTTGTAACCTAGGCGAGTACGAGATCCCAGCTAAGCCCTCGAGTGGGAGGGTTGCTCTCCACTCGGAGTAGTTTTGTAACTTAGGCAAGTATAGGGTCGCGGGTAAGCCCTTGAGTGGGAGGATTTCTCTCCACTCAGAGTAGTTTTGTAACATAGGCGAGTACGGGGTCGCAGCTATGCCCCCAAGTGGGAGGACTTCTCTCCACTCGGAGTAGTTTTGTCACTTAGGCGAGTATGGGGTCGC
>NW_025228427.1:39936-41702 GCF_018294505.1 Triticum aestivum | reverse complement strand
TAGGCTAGTACAGGGTCGAAGCTAAGCCCCTGAGTGAGAGGATTTCACTCCAGTCGGATCTCAGCTAAGCCCCCGAGTGGGAGGATTTCTCTCCACTCGAAGTAGTTCTGTATGTTAGGCGAGTACAGGGTCGAAGTTAACCCCCGAGTAAGAGGATTGCTCTCCACTAAGAGTAGTTTTGTATCTTAGGCGAGTACGAGGTCGCAGCTAAGCCCACGAGTGGGAGGATGGCTCTCCACTCGGAGTAGTTTTGTCACTTAGGCGAGTACGGGGTCACAGCTAAGCCCCCGAGTGGGAGGATTTCTCTCCACTCAGAGTAGTTTTGTAACTTAGGTGAGTACGGGGTCTCAAGTAAGCCCCCTAGTGGGAGGATTGCTCTCCACTCGGAGTAGTTCAATAAGTTAGGCTAGTACGGGGTCGCAGCTAAGCACCCGAGTGGGAGTATTGCTCTCCACTCGGAGTAGTTTTGTAACTTAGGCAAGTACGGGGGTTGGAGCTAAGCCCCCGAGTGGGAGGAATGCTCCCCACTCGGAGAAGTTTTGTAACCTAGGCGAGTACGAGATTCCAGCTAAGCCCTCGAGTGGGAGGGTTGCTCTCCACTCGGAGTAGTTTTGTAAATTAGGCGAGTATGGGGCCACAGCTAAGCCCTCGAGTGGGAGGATTGGTCCCCACTCGGAGTAGTTTTGTTACTTAGGTGAGTACGGGGACGTAGCTAAGCCCCCGAGTGGGAGGATTGGTCTCCACTCAGAGCAGTTTTGTAACTTAGGCATGTACGGAGTCACGGGTAAGCCCCTGAGTGGGAGGATTTCTCTCCACTCAGAGTAGTTTTGTAACTTAGGCGAGTATGGGGTCGCAGCTAAGCCCCCGAGTGGGAGGATTGCTCCCCACTTGGAGTAGTTTTGTAACTTAGGCGAGTACGGGGTCGCAGCTTAGCCCCTAAGTGGGAGGATTGCTCTACACTCAGAGTAGTTTTGTAACTTAGGCGAGTACGGGGTCGCAGCTAAGCCCCCGAGTAGGAGGATTGCTCTCCACTCGGAGTATTTTTGTTACTTAGGCGAGTACGGGGTTGCAGCTAAGCCGCCGAGTGGGAGGATTGCTCTCCACTCGGAGTACATTTGTTACTTAGGCGAGTACGGGGTCGCAGCTAAGCCCTCGAGAGGGAGGATTGGTCTCCACTCAGAGTAGTTTTGTCACTTTTTTTTTACCTGAAACCCCCGAGTGGAGAGGATTTCACTCCAGTTAGCGAAGTTCTGTAACTTAGGCAAGTACGGGGTCACAGCTAAGCCCCTGAGTGAGAGGATTTCACTCCAGTTAGCGAAGTTCTGTAACTTAGGCGAGTACGGGGTCGCAGCTAAGCACCCGAGTGGAGGATTGCTCTCCACTCGGAGTAGTGTTATAACTTAGGCGATATTGGGGTCACTGGTAAGCCCCCGAGTGGGAGTATTGCTCTCCACTCGGAGTAGTTTTGTAACTTAGGCGAGTACGGGGTCGCAGCTAAGCCCTCGAGTAGGAGGATTGCTCTCCACTCGGAGTAGTTTTGTAACTTAGGCGAGTATGGGGTTGGAGCTAAGCCCCTGAGTGGGACGATTGCTCTCCACTCGGAGTACTTTTGTTACTTAGGCCCGTACGAGGTCGCAGCCAAGCCCTCGAGAGGGAGGATTGGTCTCCACTCAGAGTAGTTTTGTAACTTAGGCATGTACGGGGTATCAGCTAAGCCCCCGAGTGAGAGGATTTCACTCCACTCGGAGTAGTTTTGTAAGTTAGGC
>NW_025228427.1:35122-36252 GCF_018294505.1 Triticum aestivum | reverse complement strand
TAAGCCCCCGAGTGGGAGGATTGCTCTCAACTCGGAGTACTTTTGTTACTTAGGCGAGTATGAGGTCGCAGCTAAGCCCTCGAGAGGGAGGATTGGTCTCCACTCAGAGTAGTTTTGTAACTTAGGCGTGTACGGGGTATGAGCTAAGCCCCCGAGTGGGAGGATTGCTCTCCACTCGGAGTAGTTTTGTAAGTTAGGCTAGTACGGGGTCGCAGCTAAGCCCCCGAGTGAGACGATTTCTCTCCACTCGGAGTAGTTTTCAAAATTAGGCGAGTACGGGGTCACAACTAAGCCCCCGAGTGCGAGTATTGCTCCCACTCGGAGATGTTTTGTAACTTAGGCGAGTACAGGGTCACAGCTAAGGACCCGAGTCGGAGGATTGCTCTCCACTCGGAGTAGTGTTATAACTTAGGCGAGTACGGGGTCGCTGGTAAGCCCCCGAGTGGGAGTATTGCTGTCCACTCAGAGTAGATTTGTAACTTAGGCGATTACGGGGTCGCAGCTAAGCCCCCAAGTAGGAGGATTGCTCTCCACCCGGAATAGCTTTTGTTACTTAGGAGAATCGGGTTTGCGACTAAGCCCTTTGAAACTTAGGCGAATCAGGTTCGCGGATAAGCCGCCGAGTGGAGGATTTCTCTCCACTCGGAATAGCTTTGTAACTTAGGCGAGTACGGTGTCGCTCGTAAGCCCCCGAGTGGGAGGATATTGCTCTCCACTCGGAGCAGTTTTATAACTTAGGCGAGTACGGGGTCGCTGGTAAGCCCCCGAGTGGGAGGATATTGCTCTCCACTCGGAGTAGTGTTATAACTTAGGCGAGTACAGGGTCACTAGTAAGCCCCCGAGTGCGAGTATTGCTCTCCACTCGGAGTAGTTTTGTAACTTTGGCGATATGGGGTCGCAACTAAGCCCCCGAGTGGGAGGATTGCTCTCCACCCGGAATAGCTTTTGTTACTTAGGCCAATCGGGTTTGCGACTAAGTCCTTCGAAACTTAGGCGAATCGGGTTCGCGGCTAAGCCGCCGAGTGGGAGGATTTCTCTCCACTCGGAATAGCTTTGTAACTTAGGCGAGTACGGGGTCGCAGCTAAGCCCCCGAGTGGGATGATTGCTCTCCACACAGAGTAGTTTTATA
>NW_025228427.1:32780-33429 GCF_018294505.1 Triticum aestivum | reverse complement strand
AAGATTTCTCTCCTCTCGGAGTAGTTTTGAAAGTTAGGCGAGTACGTGGTCGCAGCTAAGCCCCTGAGTGCGAGGATTGCTCCCACTCGGAGAAGTTTTGTAACTTAGGCGAGTACGGGGTCGCAGCTAAGGACCCGAGTCAGAGGATTGCTCTCCACTCGGATTATTGTTATAACTTAGGCGAGTACGGGGTCGCTGGTAAGCCCCCGAGTGGGAGTATTGCTCTCCACTCGGAGTAGTTTTGTAACTTAGGCGAGTACGGGGTTGCAACTAAGCCCCCAATTAGGAGGACTGCTCTCGACCCGGAATAGCTTTTGTTACTTAGGAGAATCGGGTTTGCGACTAAGCCCTTTGAAACTTAGGCGAATCGGGTTTGCGGCTAAGCCGCCGAGTGGGAGGATTTCTCTCCACTCAGAATAGCTTTGTAACTTAGGCGAGCACGCTGTCGCTGGTAAGCCCCCGAGTGGGAGGATATTGCTCTCCACTCAGAGCAGTTTTGTCACTTAGGCGAGTACAGGGTCACTGGTAAGCCCCCGAGTGCGAGTATTGCTCTCCACTCGGAGTAGTTTTGTAACTTAGGCGAGTATGGGGTCGCAACTAAGCCCCCGAGTGGGAGGATTGCTCTCCACCCGGAATAGATTTTGTTACT
>NW_025228427.1:31581-32090 GCF_018294505.1 Triticum aestivum | reverse complement strand
CGAGTGGGAGGATTTCTCTCCACTCAGAGTAGTTTTGTAACTTAGGCGAGTACGGGGTCTCAAGTAAGCCCCCTATTGGGAGGATTGCTCTCCACTCGGAGTAGTTTAGTAAGTTAGGCTAGTACGGGGGTTGGAGCTAAGCCCCCGAGTGGGAGGATTGCTCCCCACACAGAGAAGTTTTCTAAACTAGGCGAGTACGAGATTCCAGCTAAGCCCTCGAGTGGGAGGGTTGCTCTCCACTCGAAGTAGTTTTGTAAATTAGGCGAGTATGGGGTCACAGCTAAGCCCTCGAGTGGGAGGATTGGTCCCCACTCGGAGTAGTTTTGTTACTTAGGTGAGTACGGGGACGCAGCTAAGCCCCCGAGTGGCAGGATTGGTCTCCACTTGGAGCAGTTTTGTAACTTAGGCAAGTACGGAGTCACGGGTAAGCCCCTGAGTGGGAGGATTTCTCTCCACTCGGAGTAGTTTTGTAACTTAGGCGAGTATGGGGTCGCAGCTAAGCCCCCGAG
>NW_025228427.1:29407-30087 GCF_018294505.1 Triticum aestivum | reverse complement strand
GCGGCTAAGCCGCCGAGTGGGAGGATTTCTCTCCACTCGGAATAGCTCTGTAACTTACGCGACTACGGGTTCGCTGGTAAGCCCCCAAGTGCGAGTATTGCTCTCCACTCGGAGTAGTTTTGTAACTTAGGCGAGTATGGGGATGGAGCTAAGCCCCCGAGTGGGAGGATTTCTCACCACCCGAAATAGCTTTTGTTACTTAGGCGAATCGGGTTTGCGACTAAGCCCTTTGAAACTTAGGCGAATCGGGTTCGCGGCTAAGCCGCCGAGTGGGAGGATTTCTCTCCACTCAGAATAGCTTTGTAACTTAGGCGAGTACGGGGTCGCAGCTAATCCCCCGAGTGGGAGGATTGCTCTCCACTTAGAGTAGTTTTATAACATAGGCGAGCACGGGGCCGCAGGTAAGTCCCCGAGTAGGAGTATTGCGCTCCATTCAGAGTAGTTTTGTAACTTTTGCGAGTACGGGGTCGCAGCTAACCCCCGAGTAGGAGGATTGCTCTCCACTCAGAGTAGTTTTGTAACTTAGGCGAGTACGGGGTCGCAGCTAAGCCCCCGAGTGGGAGGATTGCTCTCCACTCGGAGTAGTTTAGTAAGTTAGGCTAGTACGGGGTCGCAACTAAGCATCCGAGTGGGAGGACTGCTCTCCACTCGGAGTAGTTTTGTAACTTAGGCGAGTACAC
>NW_025228427.1:25656-26363 GCF_018294505.1 Triticum aestivum | reverse complement strand
GCTCTCCACCCGGATTAGCTTTTGTTACTTAGGTGAATCGGGTTTGCGACTAAGTCCTTTGAAACTTAGGCGAATCAGGTTCGCGGCTAAGCCACCAAGTGGGAGGATTTCTCTCCACTCAGAATAGCTCTGTTACATAGGCGAGTACAGGGTCGCTGGTAAGCCCCCAAGTGCGAGTATTGCTCTCCACTCGGAGTAGTTTTGTAACTTAGGCGAGTATGGGGTTGCAGCTAAGCCCCCGAGTGGGAGGATTGCTCACCACCCGGAATAGCTTTTGTTACTTAGGCGAATCGGGTTTGCGACTAAGCCCTTTGAAACTTAGGCGAATCGGGTTCGCGGCTAAGCCGCCGAGTGGGAGGATTTCTCTCCACTCGAAATAGCACTGTAACTTAGGCAAGTACGGGGTCGGAGCTAATCCCCCGAGTGGGAGGATTGCTCTCCACTCAGAGTAGTTTTATAACTTAGGCGAGCACGGGACCGCAGGTAAGCCCCCGAGTGGGAGTATTGCGCTCCACTCGGAGTAGTTTTGTAACTTTAGCGAGTACGGGGTCGCAGCTAACCCCCGAGTAGGAGGATTGCTCTCCACTCAGAGTAGTTTTGTAACTTAGGCGAGTACGGGGTCGCAGCTAAGCCCCCGGGTGGGAGGATTGCTCTCCACTCGGAGTAGTTTAGTTAGTTAGGCTAGTACGGGGTCGCAGCTAAGCACC
>NW_025228427.1:23691-24408 GCF_018294505.1 Triticum aestivum | reverse complement strand
GGAGGATTGCTCTCTACTTGGAGTAGTTTTGTTACTTAGGCGAGTACGGGGTCGCAGCTAAGCCCGCGAGTTGGAGTATTGCTGCCCGCTCGCAGTAGTTTTTTAACCTAGGCGAGTACGGGGTCGCAGCTAAGCCCCCAAGTGGGAGGATTGCTCCCCACTCAGAGTAGTTTTGTAACTTAGTTGAGTACGGGGTCGCAGCTAAGCCCCCGAGTGGGCGGATTGCTCTCCACTCAGAGTAGTTTTGAACTTAGGGGACCCGGGGTCACATCTAAGCCCCCGAGTGGGAGGATTGCTCTCCACTCGGAATAGCTTTTGTAACTTAGGCGAATCGGGTTTGCGACTAAGCCCTTTGAAACTTAGGCGAATGGGGTTTGCGGCTAAGCCCCCGAGTGAGAGGATTTCTCTCCACTCGGAGAAGTTTTGTAACTTAGGCGAGTACGGGGTCGCAGCTACTCCCCCGAGTGGGAGGATTGCTCTCCACTCAGAGTAGTTTTAAAACATAGGCGAGCACACGGCCGCAGGTAAGCCCCCGTGTGGGAGTATTGCGCTCCACTCGGATTAGTTTTGTAACTTTAGCGAGTACGGGGTCGCAGCTAACCCCCGAGTAGGAGGATTGCTCTCCACTCAGAGTAGTTTTGTAACTTAGGCGAGTATGGGGTCACAGCTAAGCCCCCGAGTGGGAGGATTGCTCTCCACTCGGAGTAGTTAAGTAAG
>NW_025228427.1:21071-21609 GCF_018294505.1 Triticum aestivum | reverse complement strand
GTAGTTTTATAACTTAGGCGAGCACGGGGCCGCAGGTAAGCCCCCGAGTGGGAGTATTGCGCTCCACTCGGAGTAGTTTTGTAACTTTAGCGAGCACGGGGTCGCAGCTAACCCCCGAGTAGGAGGATTGCTCTCCACTCATAGTAGTTTTGTAACTTAGGCGAGTATGGGGTCGCAGCTAAGCCCCCGAGTGGCAGGATTGTTCTCCACTCGGAGTAGTTTAGTAAGTTAGACTAGTACGAGATCGTAGCTAAGCACCCGAGTGGGAGGATTGCTCTCCACTCGGAGTAGTTTTGTAAATTAGGCGAGTACGGGGTCACGGGTAAGCCCCTGAGTGGGAGGATTTCTCTCCACTCAGAGTAGTTTTGTAACTTAGGCGAGTACGAGATTCCAGCTAAGCCCCCGAGTGGGAGGGTTGCTCTCCACTCGGAGTAGTTTTATAACTTAGGCGAGTACGGGGTCACAGCTAAGCCCTCGAGTGGGAGGATTGGTCCCCACTCGGAGTAGTTTTGTTAATTAGCTGAGTACGGGGTCGCAG
>NW_025228427.1:18356-18860 GCF_018294505.1 Triticum aestivum | reverse complement strand
GGGAGGATTGCTCTCCACTCAGAGTAGTTTTGTAACTTATTCGACCCGGGGTCACATCTAAGCCCCCGAGTGGGAGGATTGCTTTCGTAACTTAGGCGGATCGGGTTTGCGACTAAGCCCTTTGAAACTTAGGCGAATGGGGTTCGCGGCTAAGCCCCCGAGTGAGAGGATTTCTCTCCACTCGGAGAAGTTTTGTAACTTAGGCGAGTACGGGGTCGCAGCTAAGCACCCGAGTGGGAGGATTGCTCTTCACTCGGAGTAGTTTTGTAACTTAGGCTAGTATGGGGTCGTAGCTAAGCCCCCGAGTGGGAGGATATTGCTCTCCACTCAGAGTAGTTTTATAACTTAGGCGAGTATGCGGTCGCAGGTAAGCCCCCGAGTGGGAGTATTGCTCTCCACTCGGAGTAGTTATGTAACTTAGGTAAGTACGGGGTCGCAGCTAAGCCGCCGAGTGGGAGGATTGCTCTCCACTCGGAGTAGTTTTGTAACTTAGGCGAGTACGGG
>NW_025228427.1:15869-17980 GCF_018294505.1 Triticum aestivum | reverse complement strand
GGATTGCTCTCCACTCGGAGTAGTTTTGTTACTTAGGCGAGTTCGGGGTCACAGCTAAGCCCCGAGTGGGAGGATTGCTCTCCACTCAGAGTAGTTTTGTAACTTAGGTGAGTACGGGGTCTCAGCTAACCCCCCGAGTGGGAGGGTTGCTCTCCCCTCGGAGTAGTTTTGTAAGTTTGGCTAGTACGGGGCCGGAGCTAAGCCCCCGAGTTAGAGGATTTCTCTCCACTCGGAGAAGTTTTGTAACTTAGGCGAGTACTGGGTCTCAGCTAAGCACCCGAGTGGGAGAATTGCTCTCCACTCAGAGTAGTTTTGTAAGTTAGGCTAGTACGGGGCCGCAGCTAAGCCCCCGAGTGAGAGGATTTCTCTCCACTCGGAGAAGTTTTGTAACTTAGGCGAGTACAGGGTCGCAGCTAAGCACCCGAGTGGTAGGATTGCTCTCCACTCAGAGTAGTTTTGTTACTTAGGCGAGTTTGGGGTCGCAGCTAAGCCCTCGAGTGGGTGGGTTGCTCTCTACTCGGAGTAGTTTTGTAACTTAGGCGAGTACGGGGACGCAGCTAAGACTCCGAGTGGGAGGATTGGTTCCCATTCGGAGTAGTTTTCTTCCTTAGCCGAGTACGAGGTCGCAGCTAAGCCCCAGAGTGGGAGGATTGCGCCCCACTTAGAGTAGTTTTGTAACTTAGGCGAGTACGGGGTCACAGCTAAGCCCCCGAGTGGGAGGATTGCTCTCCACTCTGAGTAGTTTTGTAACTTAGGCGACCGGGGTCACATCTAAGTCCCCGAGTGGGAGGATTGCTCTCCACTCGGAATAGCTTTTGTAACTTAGGCGAATCGGGTTTGCGACTAAGCCCTTTGAAACATAGGCGATTGGGGTTTGCGGCTAAGCCCCCGAGTGAGAGGATTGCTCTCCACTCGGAGTAGTTTTGTAACTTAGGGAAGTACGGGGTCGTAGCTAAGCCCCCGAGTGGGAGGATATTGCTCTCCACTCGCAGTAGTTTTATAACTTAGGCGAGTACGCGGTCGCAGGTAAGCCCCCGGGTGGGAGTATTGCTCTCCACTCGGAGTAGTTTTGTAACTTAGGTGAGTACGGGGTCGCAGCTAAGTCGCCGAGTGGGAGGATTGCTCTCCACTCGGAGTAGTTTTGTAACCTAGGCGAGTACGGGGTCGCAGCTAAGCCGCCGAGTGGGAGGATTGGTCTCCACTCGGAGTAGTTTTCTTACTTAGGCGAGTTCGGGGTCATAGCTAAGCTCCCGAGTGGGAGGATTGCTCTCCACTCTGAGTAGTTTTGTAACTTAGGCGAGTACGGGGTCTTTGCTAAGCCCCCGAGTGGGAGGATTTCTCTCCCCTCGGAGTAGTTTTGTAAGTTAGTCTAGTATAAGGCCAGAGCTAAGCCCTCGAGTGAGAGGATTTCTCTCCACTCGGAGAAGTTTTGTAACTTAGGCGAGTACGGGGTCACATCTAAGCACCCGAATGGGAGGATTGCTCTCCACTCAGAGTAGTTTTGTTACATAGGCGAGTTCGTGGACGCAGCTAAGTCCCTGAGTGGGAGGATTGCTCCCCACTTAGAGTCGTTTTGTAACTTAGGCGAGTACGGGGTCGCAGCTAAGCCCCCGAGTGGGAGCATTGCTCTCCACTCAGAGTAGTTTTGTAACTTATTCGACCCGGGGTCACATCTAAGCCCCTGAGTGGGAGGATTGCTCTCCACTCGGAATAGCTTTTGTAACTTAGGCGAATCGGGTTTGCGACTAAGCCCTTTGAAACTTAGGCGCATGGGGTTCACGGCTAAGCCCCCGAGTGAGAGGATTTCTCTCCACTCGGAGAAGTTTTGCAACTTAGGCGAGTACGTGGTCGCAGCTAAGCACCCGAGTGGGAGGATTGCTCTCCACTCGGAGTAGTTTTGTAACTTAGGTGAGTACGGGATCGCAGCTAAGCTGCCGAGTGGGAGGATTGCTCTCCACTCGGAGTAGTTTTGTAACTTAGGCGAGTACGGGGTCACAGCTAAGCCGCCGAGTGGGAGGATTGCTCTCCACTCGGAGTAGTTTTATTACTTAGGCGAGTTCGGGGTCACAGCTAAGCCGCCTAGTGGGAGGATTGCTCTCCACTCGGAGTAG
>NW_025228427.1:14389-14893 GCF_018294505.1 Triticum aestivum | reverse complement strand
GGGAGGATTGCTCTCCACTCAGAGTAGTTTTGTAACTTATTCGACCCGGGGTCACATCTAAGCCCCCGAGTGGGAGGATTGCTTTCGTAACTTAGGCGGATCGGGTTTGCGACTAAGCCCTTTGAAACTTAGGCGAATGGGGTTCGCGGCTAAGCCCCCGAGTGAGAGGATTTCTCTCCACTCGGAGAAGTTTTGTAACTTAGGCGAGTACGGGGTCGCAGCTAAGCACCCGAGTGGGAGGATTGCTCTTCACTCGGAGTAGTTTTGTAACTTAGGCTAGTATGGGGTCGTAGCTAAGCCCCCGAGTGGGAGGATATTGCTCTCCACTCAGAGTAGTTTTATAACTTAGGCGAGTATGCGGTCGCAGGTAAGCCCCCGAGTGGGAGTATTGCTCTCCACTCGGAGTAGTTATGTAACTTAGGTAAGTACGGGGTCGCAGCTAAGCCGCCGAGTGGGAGGATTGCTCTCCACTCGGAGTAGTTTTGTAACTTAGGCGAGTACGGG
>NW_025228427.1:9021-9563 GCF_018294505.1 Triticum aestivum | reverse complement strand
GGGGTCGCAGCTAAGCCCCCGAGTGGGAGGATTGCTCTCCACTCTAAGTAGTTTTGTAACTTAGGCGACCCTTGGTCACATCTAAGTCCCCGAGTGGGAGGATTGCCCTCCACTCGGAATAGCTTTTGTAACTTAGGCGAATTGGGTTTGCGACTAAGCCCTTTGAAACTTAGGCGAATGGGGTTTGCGGCTAAGCCCCCGAGTGAGAGGATTTCTCTCCACTCGGAGAAGTTTTGTAACTTAGGCGAGTACGGGGTCACAGCTAAGCACCCGAGTGGGAGGATTGCTCTCCACTCGGAGTAGTTTTGTAACTTAGGCGAGTACGGGGTCGTAGCTAAGCCCCCGAGTGGGAGGATATTGCTCTCCACTTGGATTAGTTTTATAACATAGGCGAGTACGCGGTCGCAGGTAAGCCCCAGAGTGGGAGTATTGCTCTCCACTCGGAGTACTTTTGTAACTTAGGTGAGTACGGGGTCGCAGCTAAGCAGCCGAGTGGGAGGATTGCTCTCCACTCGGAGTAGTTTTGTAACTTAGGCGAGTAC
>NW_025228427.1:3327-3831 GCF_018294505.1 Triticum aestivum | reverse complement strand
GGGAGGATTGCTCTCCACTCAGAGTAGTTTTGTAACTTATTCGACCCGGGGTCACATCTAAGCCCCCGAGTGGGAGGATTGCTTTCGTAACTTAGGCGGATCGGGTTTGCGACTAAGCCCTTTGAAACTTAGGCGAATGGGGTTCGCGGCTAAGCCCCCGAGTGAGAGGATTTCTCTCCACTCGGAGAAGTTTTGTAACTTAGGCGAGTACGGGGTCGCAGCTAAGCACCCGAGTGGGAGGATTGCTCTTCACTCGGAGTAGTTTTGTAACTTAGGCTAGTATGGGGTCGTAGCTAAGCCCCCGAGTGGGAGGATATTGCTCTCCACTCAGAGTAGTTTTATAACTTAGGCGAGTATGCGGTCGCAGGTAAGCCCCCGAGTGGGAGTATTGCTCTCCACTCGGAGTAGTTATGTAACTTAGGTAAGTACGGGGTCGCAGCTAAGCCGCCGAGTGGGAGGATTGCTCTCCACTCGGAGTAGTTTTGTAACTTAGGCGAGTACGGG
>NW_025228427.1:1546-2043 GCF_018294505.1 Triticum aestivum | reverse complement strand
TCTCCACTCGGAATAGCTTTTGTAACTTAGGTGAATCGGGTTTGCGACTAAGCCCTTTGAAACTTAGGCGAATCGGGTTCGCGGCTAAGCCCCAGAGTGGGAGGATTTCTCTCCACTCAGAGTAGTTTTGTAACTTTGGCGAATACGGGGTCACAGCTAAGCCCCCGAGTAGGAGGATTGCTCTCCACTCGGAGTAGTTTTGTAACTTAGGCGAGTACGGGGTCGCAGCAAAGCCCCCGAGTGGGAGGATTGCTCTCCACTCGGAGTAGTTTTTTTACTTAGCCGAGTACGGGGTCGCAGCTAAGCCCATGAGTGGGAGGATTGCTCTCCACTCAGAGTAGTTTTGTAACTTAGGCGAGTACGGGGTCTCAGCTAAGCCCCCGACTGGGAGTATTTCTCTCCAGTCGGAGTAGTTTTTTAAGTTAGGCTAGTATGGGGTCGCAACTAAGCCCCCGAGTGAGAGGATTTCTCTCCACTCGGAGAAGTTTTGTAACTTA
>NW_025228427.1:0-1047 GCF_018294505.1 Triticum aestivum | reverse complement strand
TTGCTCTCCACTCAGAGTAGTTTTGTTACTTAGGCGAGTTCGGGGTCACAGCTAAGCCCCCGAGTGGGTGGGTTGCTCTCTACTCGGAGTAGTTTTGTAACTTAGGCGACTACGGGGTCACAACTAAGACTCCGAGTGGGAAGATTGGTTCCCATTCGGAGTAGTTTTGTTACTTAGGCGAGTACGGGGTCGCAGCTAAGCCCCCGAGTGGGAGGATTGCGCCCCACTCAGAGTAGTTTTGTAACTTAGGCGACCCGGGGTCACATCTAAGTCCCCGAGTCAGAGGATTGCTCTCCACTCTGAGTAGTTTTGTAACTTAGGCGACCCGGGGTCACATCTAAGTCCCTGAGTGGGAGGATTGCTCTCCACTAGGAATAGCTTTTGTAACTTAGGCGAATCAGGTTTGCGACTAAGCCCTTTGAAACTTAGGCGAATGGGGTTTGCGGCTAAGCCCACGAGTGAGAGGATTTCTCTCCACCCGAAGAAGTTTTTTAACTTAGGCGAGTACGGGGTCGCAGCTAAGCACCCGAGTGGGAAGATTGCTCTCCACTCGGAGTAGTTTTGTAACTTAGGCGAGTACGGGGTCGTAGCTAAGCCCCCGAGTGGGAGGATATTGCTCTCCACTCAGAGTAGTTTTATAACTTAGGCGAGTATGCGGTCGCAGGTAAGCCCCCGAGTGGGAGTATTGCTCTCCACTCGGAGTAGTTTTGTAACTTAATTGAGTACGGGGTCGCAGCTAAGCCGCCGAGTGGGAGGATTGCTCTCCACTCGGAGTAGTTTTGTAAATTAGGTGAGTACGGGGTCGCAGCTAAGCCGCCGAGTGGGAGGATTGCTCTCCACTCGGAGTAGTTTTGTTACTTAGGCGAGTTCGGGGTCACAACTAAGCCCTCGAGTGGGAGGATTGCTCTCCACTCAGAGTACTTTTATAACTTAGGTGAGCACGGGATCTCAGCTAAGCCCCCGAGTGGGAGGATTGCTCTCCCCTCGGAGTAGCTTTGTAAGTTAGGCTAGTACGGAGCGGGAGCTAAGCCCCCGAGTGAGAGGATT
>NW_025228426.1:59377-60042 GCF_018294505.1 Triticum aestivum | reverse complement strand
GTTTTCGTCCGAAACCCTGATACTTCGAAAGAGATTGTCCAGTTTGTACATGAAGTGCCTCCAGTTTTTGCCGTGACCCTCTCTACTTTTTTGCACATGCTATGCGGGTGAAATGATGATACCATGCCAAGTTTCAACCTTTTCGGAGTTCATTTGTAGAGCTTTTCAATTTCAGGGCCATTTAGCTCAAAACAAATCAGTAAATGCATTAAAAGTTGCAAATTATGTCACAAAGGGTTGAAAGTTGATGATGTGGCTTTGAATGGTGCATACTGAATGCAAAAGACGTCCAGAGTTGTAATAAGTTATTAAAATTTTGAATTACCGATGTAACAGATGCGTTTTCGTCCGAAACCCAGATACTTTGAAAGAGATTGTCTAGTTTGTACACGAAGTGCATCCAGTTTTTGCCGTGACCCTCTCTACTTTTTTGCACATGCTATGCGGGTGAAATGATGACACCATGCCAAGTTTCAACGTTTTCAGAGTTCATTTGTAGAGCTTTTCAATTTCAGGGCCATTTAGCTCAAAACAAATCAGTAAATGCATTAAAAATAGCAAATTATGTCAGAAAGGGTTGAAAGTTGATGACGTGGCTTTGAATGGTGCATTCTGAATGCAAAAGACGTCCAGAGTTGTAATAAGTTATTAAAATTTTGAATTGC
>NW_025228426.1:57141-57580 GCF_018294505.1 Triticum aestivum | reverse complement strand
TGAAAGTTGATGACGTGGCTTTGAATGGTGCATGCTGAATGCGAAAAACGTCCAGAGTTGTATTAAGTTATTAAAATTTTGAATTGCCGGTGTAACTAATGAGTTTTCGTCCGAAACCCTGATACTTCGAAACAGATTGTCCAGTTTGTACACGAAGTGCATCCATTTTTTGCCGTGACCCTCTCTACTTTTTTGCACATGCTATGCGGGTGAAATGATGATACCATGCCATGTTTCAACCTTTTCAGAGTTCATTTGTAGAGCTTTTCAATTGCAGGGCCATTTAGCTCAAAACAAATCAGTAAATGCATTAAAAATAGCAAATTATGTCACAAAGGGTTGAAAGTTGATGACGTGGCTTTGAATGGTGCATGCTGAATGCAAAAGATGTCCAGAGTTGTAATAAGTTATTAAAATTTTGAATTGCCGATGTAACTGA
>NW_025228426.1:55234-56524 GCF_018294505.1 Triticum aestivum | reverse complement strand
GTATTAAGTTATTAAAATTTTGAATTGCCGGTGTAACTAATGAGTTTTCGTCCGAAACCCTGATACTTCGAAACAGATTGTCCAGTTTGTACACGAAGTGCATCCATTTTTTGCCGTGACCCTCTCTATTTTTTGCACATGCTATGCGGGTGAAATGATGATACCATGCCATGTTTCAACCTTTTCAGAGTTCATTTGTAGAGCTTTTCAATTGCAGGGCCATTTAGCTCAAAACAAATCAGTAAATGCATTAAAAATAGCAAATTATGTCACAAAGGGTTGAAAGTTGATGACGTGGCTTTGAATGGTGCATGCTGAATGCAAAAGATGTCCAGAGTTGTAACAAGTTATTAAAATTTTGAATTGCCGATGTAACTGATGAGTATTCGTCCGAAACCCTGATACTTCGAAATAGATTGTCCAGTTTGTACACGAAGGTCATCGAGTTTTTGCCGTGACCCTCTCTACTTTTTTGCACATGCTCTGCGGGTGAAATGATGATACCATGCCAAGTTTCAACCTTTTCAGAGTTGATTTGTAGAGCTTTTCAATTGCAGGGCCATTTAGCTCAAAACAAATCAGTCAATGCATTAAAAATAGCAAATTATGTCAGAAAGGGTTGAAACTTGATGACGTGGCTTTGAATTTTGCATGATGGATGCAAAAAACGTCCGGAGTTGTAATAAGTTATTAAAATTTAGAATTGCCGGTGTAACAGATGAGTTTTCGTCCGAAACCCTGATACTTCGAAAGAGATTGTCCAGTTTGTGCATGAAGTGCATCCAGTTTTTCCGGTGACCCTCTCTACTGTTTTGCAGATGCTATGCGGGTGAAATGATGATACCATGCCAAGTTTCAACCTCTTCGGAGTTCATTTGTAGAGCTTTTCAATTGCAGGGCCATTTAGCTCAAAACAAATCAGTAAATGCATTAAAAGTAGCAAATTATGTCACAAAGGTTTGAAAGTTGATGATGTGGCTTTGAATGGTGCATGCTGAATGCAAAAAATGTCCAGAGTTGTAATAAGTTATTAAACTTTTGAATTGCCGATGTAACAGATGCGTTTTCGTCCGAAACCCTGATACTTCGAAACAGATTGTCCAGTTTGTACACGAACTGCATCCAGTTTTTCCCGTGACCCTCTCTACTTTTTTGCACATGCTCTGCGGGTGAAATGATGACACCATGCCAAGTTTCTAAAAAAATAAAAAAATGCCAAGTTTCAACCTTTTCAGAGTTCATTTGTAGAGCTTTTCAATTTCAGGGCCATTTAGCTCAAAACAAATCAGT
>NW_025228426.1:53935-55224 GCF_018294505.1 Triticum aestivum | reverse complement strand
GTAGAGCTTTTCAATTGCAGGGCCATTTAGCTCAAAACAAATCAGTCAATGCATTAAAAATAGCAAATTATGTCAGAAAGGGTTGAAAGTTGATGACGTGGCTTTGAATTTTGCATGCTGGATGCAAAAAACGTCCGGAGTTGTAATAAGTTATTAAAATTTAGAATTGCCGGTGTAACAGATGAGTTTTCGTCCGAAACCCTGATACTTCGAAAGAGATTGTCCAGTTTGTGCATGAAGTGCATCCAGTTTTTCCGGTGACCCTCTCTACTGTTTTGCAGATGCTATGCGGGTGAAATGATGATACCATGCCAAGTTTCAACCTCTTCGGAGTTCATTTGTAGAGCTTTTCAATTGCAGGGCCATTTAGCTGAAAACAAATCAGTAAATGCATTAAAAGTAGCAAATTATGTCACAAAGGTTTGAAAGTTGATGATGTGGCTTTGAATGGTGCATGCTGAATGCAAAAAATGTCCAGAGTTGTAATAAGTTATTAAACTTTTGAATTGCCGATGTAACAGATGCGTTTTCGTCCGAAACCCTGATACTTCGAAACAGATTGTCCAGTTTGTACACGAACTGCATCCAGTTTTTCCCGTGACCCTCTCTACTTTTTTGCACATGCTCTGCGGGTGAAATGATGACACCATGCCAAGTTTCTAAAAAAATAAAAAAATGCCAAGTTTCAACCTTTTCAGAGTTCATTTGTAGAGCTTTTCAATTTCAGGGCCATTTAGCTCAAAACAAATCAGTAAATGCATTAAAATAGCAAATTATGTCACAAAGGGTTGAAAGTTGATGACGTGGCTTTGAATGGTGCATGCTGAATGCAAAAGACGTCCAGAGTTGTAATAAGTTATTAAAATTTTGAATTGCCGATGTAACAGATGAGTTTTCGTCCGAAACGCTGATACTTCGAAAGAGATTGTCCAGTTTGTACATGAAGTGCCTCCAGTTTTTGCCGTGACCCTCTCTACTTTTTTGCACATGCTATGCGGGTGAAATGATGATACCATGCCAAGTTTCAACCTTTTCGGAGTTCATTTGTAGAGCTTTTCAATTTCAGGGCTATTTAGCTCAAAACAAATCAGTAAATGCATTAAAAGTTGCAAATTATGTCACAAAGGGTTGAAAGTTGATGATGTGGCTTTGAATGGTGCATACTGAATGCAAAAGACGTCCAGAGTTGTAATAAGTTATTAAAAATTTGAATTACCGATGTAACAGATGCGTTTTCGTCCGAAACCCAGATACTTTGAAAGAGATTGTCTAGTTTGTACACGAAGTGC
>NW_025228426.1:53652-53910 GCF_018294505.1 Triticum aestivum | reverse complement strand
TTGCCGTGACCCTCTCTACTTTTTTGCACATGCTATGCGGGTGAAATGATGACACCATGCCAAGTTTCAACGTTTTCAGAGTTCATTTGTAGAGCTTTTCAATTTCAGGGCCATTTAGCTCAAAACAAATCAGTAAATGCATTAAAAATAGCAAATTATGTCAGAAAGGGTTGAAAGTTGATGACGTGGCTTTGAATGGTGCATTCTGAATGCAAAAGACGTCCAGAGTTGTAATAAGTTATTAAAATTTTGAATTGC
>NW_025228426.1:52889-53627 GCF_018294505.1 Triticum aestivum | reverse complement strand
ATTTAGCTCAAAACAAATCAGTAAATGCATTAAAAATAGCAAATTATGTCAGAAAGGGTTGAAAGTTGATGACGTGGCTTTGAATGGTGCATTCTGAATGCAAAAGACGTCCAGAGTTGTAATAAGTTATTAAAATTTTGAATTACCGGTGTAACAGATGAGTTTTCGTCCGAAACCCTGATACTTCGAAAGAGATTGTCTAGTTTGTACACGACGTGCATCCAGTTTTTGCCACGACCCTCTCTACTTTTTTGCACATGCTATGCGGGTGAAATGATGATACCATGCCAAGTTTCAACCTTTTAAGAGTTCATTTATAGAGCTTTTCAATTTTAGGGCCATTTAGCTCAAAACAAATTAGTAAATGCATTAAAATTGCAAATTATGTCAGAAAGGGTTGAAAGTTGATGACGTGGCTTTGAATGTTGCATGCTGGACGCAAAAAACATCCGGAATTGTAATAAGTTATTAAAATTTTGAATTGCCGGTGTAACAGATGAGTTTTCGTCCGAAACCCTGATACTTCGAAAGAGATTGTCCAGTTTGTACACGAGGTGCATCCAGTTTTTGCCATGACCCTCTCTACTTTTTTGCACATGCTATGCGGGTGAAATGATGATACCATGCCAAGTTTCAACCTTTTCAGAGTTCATTTATAGAGCTTTTCAATTTCAGGGCCATTTAGCTCAAAACAAATCAGTAAATGCATTAAAAATAGCAAATTATGTCAAAAAGGGT
>NW_025228426.1:50577-52879 GCF_018294505.1 Triticum aestivum | reverse complement strand
AGAGTTCATTTGTAGAGCTTTTCAATTGCAGGGCCATTTAGCTCAAAACAAATCAGTAAATGCATTAAAAATAGCAAATTATGTCACAAAGGGTTGAAAGTTGATGACGTGGCTTTGAATGGTGCATGCTGAATGCAAAAGATGTCCAGAGTTGTAATAAGTTATTAAAATTTTGAATTGCCGATGTAACTGATGAGTATTCGTCCGAAACCCTGATACTTCGAAACAGATTGTCCAGTTTGTACACGAAGGTCATCGAGTTTTTGCCGTGACCCTCTCTACTTTTTTGCACATGCTCTGCGGGTGAAATGATGATACCATGCCAAGTTTCAACCTTTTCAGAGTTCATTTGTAGAGCTTTTCAATTGCAGGGCCATTTAGCTCAAAACAAATCAGTCAATGCATTAAAAATAGCAAATTATGTCAGAAAGGGTTGAAAGTTGATGACGTGGCTTTGAATTTTGCATGCTGGATGCAAAAAACGTCCAGAGTTGTAATAAGTTATTAAAATTTAGAATTGCCGGTGTAACAGATGAGTTTTCGTCCGAAACCCTGATACTTCGAAAGAGATTGTCCATTTTGTGCATGAAGTGCATCCAGTTTTTCCGGTGACCCTCTCTACTGTTTTGCAGATGCTATGCGGGTGAAATGATGATACCATGCCAAGTTTCAACCTCTTCGGAGTTCATTTGTAGAGCTTTTCAATTGCAGGGCGATTTAGCTCAAAACAAATCAGTAAATGCATTAAAAGTAGCAAATTATGTCACAAAGGTTTGAAAGTTGATGATGTGGCTTTGAATGGTGCATGCTGAATGCAAAAAATGTCCAGAGTTGTAATAAGTTATTAAACTTTTGAATTGCCGATGTAACAGATGCGTTTTCGTCCGAAACCCTGATACTTCGAAACAGATTGTCCAGTTTGTACACGAACTGCATCCAGTTTTTCCCGTGACCCTCTCTACTTTTTTGCACATGCTCTACGGGTGAAATGATGACACCATGCCAAGTTTCTAAAAAAATAAAAAAATGCCAAGTTTCAACCTTTTCAGAGTTCATTTGTAGAGCTTTTCAATTTCAGGGCCATTTAGCTCAAAACAAATCAGTAAATGCATTAAAATAGCAAATTATGTCACAAAGGGTTGAAAGTTGATGACGTGGCTTTGAATGGTGCATGCTGAATGCAAAAGACGTCCAGAGTTGTAATAAGTTATTAAAATTTTGAATTGCCGATGTAACAGATGAGTTTTCGTCCGAAACGCTGATACTTCAAAAGAGATTGTCCAGTTTGTACATGAAGTGCCTCCAGTTTTTGCCGTGACCCTCTCTACTTTTTTGCACATGCTATGCGGGTGAAATGATGACACCATGCCAAGTTTCAACGTTTTCAGAGTTCATTTGTAGAGCTTTTCAATTTCAGGGCCATTTAGCTCAAAACAAATCAGTAAATGCATTAAAAATAGCAAATTATGTCAGAAAGGGTTGAAAGTTGATGACGTGGCTTTGAATGGTGCATTCTGAATGCAAAAGACGTCCAGAGTTGTAATAAGTTATTAAAATTTTGAATTGCCGGTGTAACAGATGAGTTTTCGTCCGAAACCCTGATACTTCGAAAGAGATTGTCCAGTTTGTACACGAGGTGCATCCAGTTTTTGCCATGACCCTCTCTACTTTTTTGCACATGCTATGCGGGTGAAATGATGATACCATGCCAAGTTTCAACCTTTTCAGAGTTCATTTATAGAGCTTTTCAATTTCAGGGCCATTTAGCTCAAAACAAATCAGTAAATGCATTAAAAATAGCAAATTATGTCAAAAAGGGTTGAAAGTTCATGACGTGGCTTTGATTGTTGCATGCTGGATGCAAAAAACATCGGAGTTGTCATAAGTTATTAAAATTTTGAATTACCGATGTAACAGATGCGTTTTCGTCCGAAACCCAGATACTTTGAAAGAGATTGTCTAGTTTGTACACGAAGTGCATCCAGTTTTTGCCGTGACCCTCTCTACTTTTTTGCACATGCTATGCGGGTGAAATGATGACACCATGCCAAGTTTCAACATTTTCAGAGTTCATTTGTAGAGCTTTTCAATTTCAAGGCCATTTAGCTCAAAACAAATCAGTAAATGCATTAAAAATAGCAAATTGTGTCAGAAAGGGTTGAAAGTTGATGACGTGGCTTTGAATGGTGCATTCTGAATGCAAAAGACGTCCAGAGTTGTAATAAGTTATTAAAATTTTGAATTGCCGGTGTAACAGATGAGTTTTCGTCCGAAACCCTGATACTTCGAAAGAGATTGTCTA
>NW_025228426.1:44227-46231 GCF_018294505.1 Triticum aestivum | reverse complement strand
TGTTTTCCACATGCTATGCGGGTGAAATGATGATACCATGCCAAGTTTAAACCTTTTCGGAGTTCATTTGTAGAGCTTTTCAATTGCAGGGCCATTTAGCTCAAAACAAATCAGTAAATGCATTAAAAATAGCAAATTATGTCACAAAGGGTTGAAAGTTGATGACGTGGCTTTGAATGGTGCATACTGAATGCAAAAGACGTCGAGAGTTGTAATAAGTTATTAAAATTTTGAATTGCCGATGTAACTGATGAGTTTTTGTCCGAAACCCTGATACTTCAAAAGAGATTGTCCAGTTTGTACACGAGGTGCGTCCAGTTTTTGCCATGACCCTCTCTACTTTTTTGCACATGCTATGCGGGTGAAATGATGATACCATGCCAAGTTTCAACCTTTTCAGAGTTCATTTATAGAGCTTTTCAATTTCAGGGCCATTTAGCTCAAAACAAATCAGTAAATGCATTAAAAATAGCAAATTATGTCAAAAAGGGTCGAAAGTTCATGACGTGGCTTTGATTGTTGCATGCTGGATGCAAAAAACATTGGAGTTGTCATAAGTTATTAAAATTTTGAATTACCGATGTAACAGATACGTTTTCGTCCGAAACCCAGATACTTTGAAAGAGATTGTCTAGTTTGTACACGAAGTGCATCCAGTTTTTGCCGTGACCCTCTCTACTTTTTTGCACATGCTATGCGGGTGAAATGATGACACCATGCCAAGTTTCAACGTTTTCAGAGTTCATTTGTAGAGCTTTTCAATTTCAAGGCCATTTAGCTGAAAACAAATCAGTAAATGCATTAAAAATAGCAAATTATGTCAGAAAGGGTTGAAACTTGATGACGTGGCTTTGAATGGTGCATTCTGAATGCAAAAGACGTCCAGAGTTGTAATAAGTTATTAAAATTATGAATTGCCGGTGTAACAGATGAGTTTTCGTCCGTAACCCTGATACTTCGAAAGAGATTGTCTAGTTTGTACACGACGTGCATCCAGTTTTGGCCATGACCCTCTCTACTTTTTTGCACATGCTATGCGGGTGAAATGATGATACCATGCCAAGTTTCAACTTTTTCAGAGTTCATTTATAGAGCTTTTCAATTTCAGGGCCATTTAGCTCAAAACAAATCAGTAAATGCATTAAAAATAGCAAATTATGTCAAAAAGGGTTGAAAGTTCATGACGTGGCTTTGATTGTTGCATGCTGGATGCAAAAAACATCCGGAGTTGTCATAAGTTATTAAAATTTTGAATTGCCGGTGTAACAGATGAGTTTTCGTCTGAAACCCTAATACTTCGAAAGAGATTGTCAAGTTTGCACACGAAGTGCATCCAGTTTTTGCGGTGACCCTCTCAACTTTTTTGCACATGCTATGCGGGTGAAATGATGATTCCATGCCAATTTTAAACCTTTTGAGAGTTCATTTGTAGAGCTTTTCAATTGCAGGGCCATTTAGCTCAATACAAATCAGTAAATGCATTAAAAATAGCAAATTATGTCACAAAGGGTTGAAAGTTGATTACGTGGCTTTGAATGGTGCATGCTGAATGCAAAAAACGTCCAGAGTTGTAATAAGTTATTAAAATTTTGAATTGCCGATGTAACAGATGAGTTTTCGTCCGAAACCCTGATACTTCGAAAGAGATTGTCCATTTTGTACATGAAGTGCATCCAGTTTTTGCCGTGACCCTCTCTACTTTTTTGCACATGCTATGCGGGTGAAATGATGATACCATGCCAAGTTTGAACCTTTTCAGAGTTCATATGTAGAGCTTTTCAATTTCAGGGCCATTTAGCTCAAAACAAATCTGTAAATGCATGAAAAATAGCAAATTATGTCAGAAAGGGTTGAAAGTTGATGACGTGGCTTTGAATGTTGCATGCTGGATGCAAAAAACGTCCGGAGTTGTAATAGGTTATTAAAATTTTGAATTGCCGATGTAACAGATGAGTTTTTGTCTGAAACCTAGATACTTCGAAAGAGATTGTCCAGTTTGCACAC
>NW_025228426.1:39164-40358 GCF_018294505.1 Triticum aestivum | reverse complement strand
GCATTAAAAATAGCAAATTATGTCAAAAAGGGTTGAAAGTTCATGACGTGGCTTTGATTGTTGCATGCTGGATGCAAAAAACATCCGGAGTTGTCATAAGTTATTAAAATTTTGAATTGCCGGTGTAACAGATGAGTTTTCGTCTGAAACCCTAATACTTCGAAAGAGATTGTCCAGTTTGCACACGAAGTGCATCCAGTTTTTGCGGTGACCCTCTCAACTTTTTTGCACATGCTATGCGGGTGAAATGATGATTCCATGCCAATTTTAAACCTTTTGAGAGTTCATTTGTAGAGCTTTTCAATTGCAGGGCCATTTAGCTCAATACAAATCAGTAAATGCATTAAAAATAACAAATTATGTCACAAAGGGTTTAAAGTTGATTACGTGGCTTTGAATGGTGCATGCTGAATGCAAAAAACGTCCAGAGTTGTAATAAGTTATTAAAATTTTGAATTGCCGATGTAACAGATGAGTTTTCGTCCGAAACCCTGATACTTCGAAAGAGATTGTCCATTTTGTACATGAAGTGCATCCTGTTTTTGCCGTGACCCTCTCTACTTTTTTGCACATGCTATACGGGTGAAATGATGATACCATGCCAAGTTTGAACCTTTTCAGAGTTCATTTGTAGAGCTTTTCAATTTCAGGGCCATTTAGCTCAAAACAAATCAGTAAATGCATGAAAAATAGCAAATTATGTCAGAAAGGGTTGAAAGTTGATGACGTGGCTTTGAATGTTGCATGCTGGATGCAAAAAACGTCCGGAGTTGTAATAGGTTATTAAAATTTTGAATTGCCGATGTAACAGATGAGTTTTTGTCTGAAACCCAGATACTTAGAAAGAGATTGTCCAGTTTGCACACGAAGTGCATCCAGTTTTTGCCGTGACCCTCTCTACTTTTTTGCACATGCTATGCGGGTGAAATGATGATACCATGCCAAGTCTCAACCTTTTCGGAGTTCATTTGTAGAGCGTTTCAATTTCAGGGCCATTTAGCTCAAAACAAATCAGTAAATGCATTAAAAGTAGCAAATTATGTCACAAAGGGTTGAAAGTTGATGATGTGGCTTTGAATGGTGCATACTGAATGCAAAAGACGTCCAGAGTTGTAATAAGTTATTAAAATTTTGAATTGCCGATGTAACAGATGCGTTTTCGTCCGAAACCCTGATACTTTGAAAGAGATTGTC
>NW_025228426.1:36079-38702 GCF_018294505.1 Triticum aestivum | reverse complement strand
ATGCTGAATGCAAAAAACATCCAGAGTTGTAATAAGTTATCAAAATTTTGAATTGCCGGTGTAACTGATGAGTTTTCGTTTGAAACCTTGATACTTCGAAAGAGATTGTCCAGTTCGCACACAAAGTGCATCCAGCTTTTGCCGGTGACCCTCTCTACTATTTTCCACATGCTATGCGGGTGAAATGATGATACCATGCCAAGTTTCAACCTTTTCGGAGTTCATTTGTAGAGCTTTTCAATTGCAGGGCCATTTAGCTCAAAACAAATCAGTAAATGCATTAAAAATAGCAAATTATGTCACAAAGGGTTGAAAGTTGATGACGTGGCTTTGAATGGTGCATACTGAATGCAAAAGACGTCGAGAGTTGTAATAAGTTATTAAAATTTTGAATTGCCGATGTAACTGATGAGTATTCGTCCGAAACCCTGATACTTCGAAACAGATTGTCCAGTTTGTACACAAAGTGCATCCAATTGTTTCCGTGACCCTCTCTACTTTTTTGCACATGCTCTGCGGGTGAAATGATGATACCATGCCAAGTTTCAACCTTTTCAGAGTTCATTTGTAGAGCTTTTCAATTGCAGGGCCATTTAGCTCAAAACAAATAAGTAAATGCATTAAAAATAGCAAATTATGTCAGAAAGGGTTGAAAGTTGATGACGTGGCGTTGAATTTTGCATGCTGGATGCAAAAAACGTCCGGAGTTGTAATAAGTTATAAAAATTTTGAATTGCCGGTGTAACAGATGAGTTTTCGTCTGAAACCCTGATACTTCGAAAGAGATTGTCCAGTTTGCACACAAAGTGCATCCAGTTTTTCCGGTGACCCTCTCTACTGTTTTGCACATGCTATGCGGGTGGAATGATGATACCATGCCAAGTTTCAACCTTTTCAGAGTTCATTTGTAGAGCTTTTCAATTGCAGGGCCATTTAGCTGAAAACAAATCAGTAAATGCATTAAAAGTAGCAAATTATGTCACAAAGGGTTGAAAGTTGATGATGTGGCTTTGAATGGTGCATTCTGAATGCAAAAAAGTCCAGAGTTATAATAAGTTAATAAGCTTTTGAATTGCCGATGTAACAGATGCGTTTTCGTCCGAAACCCTGATACTTCGAAACAGATTGTCCAGTTTGTACACGAAGTGCATCCAGTTTTTGTCGTGACCCTCTCTACTTTTTTGCACATGCTATTCAGGTGAAATGATGACACCATGCCAAGTTTCTGAAAAAATTGAAAAAAATGCCAAGTTTCAACCTTTTCAGAGTTCATTTGTAGAGCTTTTCAATTTCAGGGCCATTTAGCTCAAAACAAATCAGTAAATGCATTAAAATAGCAAATTATGTCACAAAGGGTTGAAAGTTGATGACGTGGCTTTGAATGGTCCATGCTGAATGCAAAAGACGTCCAGAGTTGTAATAAGTTATTAAAATTTTGAATTGCCGGTGTAAACGATGAGTTTTCGTCCGAAACCCTGATACTTCGAAAGAGATTGTCTAGTTTGTACATGACGTGCATCCAGTTTTTGCCATGACCCTCTCTACTTTTTTGCACATGCCATGCGGGTGAAATGATGATACCATGCCAAGTTTCAACCTTTTCAGAGTTCATTTATAGAGCTTTTCAATTTTAGGGCCATTTAGCTCAAAAGAAATTAGTAAATGCATTAAAAATAGCAAATTATGTCAGAAAGGGTTGAAAGTTGATGACCCTCTCTACTTTTTTGCACATCCTCTGCGGGTGAAATGATGATACCATGCCAAGTTTCAACCTTTTCAGAGTTCATTTATAGAGCTTTTCAATTTCAGGGCCATTTAGCTCAAAACAAATCAGTAAATGCATTAAAAATAGCAAATTAGGTCAGAAAGGGTTGAAAGTTGATGACGTGGCTTTGAATGTTGCATCCTGGATGCAAAAAACTTCCGGAGTTGTAATAAGTTATTAAAATTTTGAATTTCCGGTGTAACAGATGAGTTTTCGTCTGAAACCCTGATACTTCGAAAGAGATTGTCAAGTTTGCACACGAAGTGCATCCAGTTTTTGCGGTGACCCTCTCAACTTTTTTGCAGATGCCATGCGGGTGAAATGATGATTCCATGCCAATTTTAAACCTTTTGAGAGTTCATTTGTAGAGCTTTTCAATTTTATGGCCATTTAGCTCAAAACAAATTAGTAAATGCATTAAAAATAGCAAATTATGTCAGAAAGGGTTGAAAGTTGATTACGTGGCTTTGAATGGTGCATGCTGAATGCAAAAAACGTCCAGAGTTGTAATAAGTTATTAAAATTTTGAATTGCCGATGTAACAGATGAGTTTTCGTCCGAAACCCTGATACTTCGAAAGTGATTGTCCATTTTGTACATGAAGTGCATCCTGTTTTTGCCGTGCCCTCTCTACTTTTTTGCACATGCTATGCGGGTGAAATGATGATACCATGCCAAGTTTGAACCTTTTCAGAGTTCATTTGTCGAGCTTTTCAATTTCAGGGCCATTTAGCTCAAAACAAATCAGTAAATGCATGAAAAATAGCAAATTATGTCAGAAACGGTTGAAAGTTGATGACGTGGCTTTGAATGTTGCATGGTGGATGCAAAAAACGTCCAGAGTTGTAATAGGTTATT
>NW_025228426.1:34789-35442 GCF_018294505.1 Triticum aestivum | reverse complement strand
GAGACCCTCTCGACTTTTTTGCACATGCTATACGGGTGAAATGATGATACCATGCCAAGTTTGAACCTTTTCAGAGTTCATTTGTCGAGCTTTTCAATTTCAGGGCCATTTAGCTCAAAACAAATCAGTAAATGCATGAAAAATAGCAAATTATGTCAGAAACGGTTGAAAGTTGATGACGTGGCTTTGAATGTTGCCTGCTGGATGCAAAAAACGTCCGGAGTTGTAATAGGTTATTAAAATTTTGAATTGCCGATGTAACAGATGAGTTTTTGTCTGAAACCCTGATACTTCGAAAGAGATTGTCCAGTTTGCACATGAAATGCATCCAGTTATTGCGGTGACCCTCTCTACTTTTTTGCACATGCTATGCGGGTGAAATGATGATACCATGCCAAGTTTCAACCTTTTCAGTGTTCATTTGTAGAGCTTTTCAATTGCAGGGCCATTTAGCTCAAAACAAATCAGTAAATGTGTTGAAAATAGCAAATTATGTCACAAAGGGTTGAAAGTTGATGACGTGGCTTTGAATGGTGCATGCTGAATGCAAAAAACGTCCAGAGTTGTAATAAGTTATTAAAATTTTGATTTGCCGGTGTAACTGATGAGTTTTCGTCCGAAACCCTGATACTTCGAAAGAGATTGTCCAGTTT
>NW_025228426.1:34079-34633 GCF_018294505.1 Triticum aestivum | reverse complement strand
TAAATGCATTAAAAAGAGCAAATTATCTCACAAAGGGTTGAACATTGATGACGTGGCTTTGAATGGTGCATGCTGAATGCAAAAGACGTCCAGAGTTGTAATAAGTTACCAAAATTTTGAATTGCCGATGTAACAGATGAGTTTTCGTCCGAAACCCTGATACTTCGAAAGAGATTGTCCATTTTGTACATGAAGTGCATCCTGTTTTTGCCGAGACCCTCTCGACTTTTTTGCACATGCTATACGGGTGAAATGATGATACCATGCCAAGTTTGAACCTTTTCAGAGTTCATTTGTCGAGCTTTTCAATTTCAGGGCCATTTAGCTCAAAACAAATCAGTAAATGCATGAAAAATAGCAAATTATGTCAGAAACGGTTGAAAGTTGATGACGTGGCTTTGAATGTTGCCTGCTGGATGCAAAAAACATCCGGAGTTGTAATAGGTTATTAAAATTTTGAATTGCCGATCTAACAGATGAGTTTTTGTCTGAAACCCTGATACTTCGAAAGAGATTGTCCAGTTTGCACACGAAATGCATCCAGTTATTGCGGT
>NW_025228426.1:32151-32786 GCF_018294505.1 Triticum aestivum | reverse complement strand
TTAGCTCAAAACAAATCAGTAAATGCATGAAAAATAGCAAATTAGGTCAGAAAGGGTTGAAAGTTGATGACGTTGCTTTGAATGTTGCATGCTGGATGCAAAAAACGTCCGGAGTTGTAATAAGTTATTAAAATTTTGAATTGCCGGTCTAACAGATGAGTTTTCGTCCGAAACCCTAATACTCCGAAAGAGATTGTCCAGTTTGTACACGAAGTGAATCCAGTTTTTGCCGTGACCCTATCTACTTTTTTGCACATGCTATGTGGGTGAAATGATGATACCATGCCAAGTTTAGACCTTTTCAGAGTTCATTTCTAGAGATTTTCAATATTCGCGGCATTTAGCTCAAAATTAATCAGTAAATGCATGAAAAATAGCAAATTATGTCTGAAAGGGTTGAAAGTTGATGACGTGGCTTTGAATTTTACATGCTGGATGCAAAAAAGTCCGGAGTTGTAATAAGTTATTAAAATATTGAATTGCCGGTGTAACAGATGAGTTTTCGTCCGAAACCCTGATACTTCGAAAGAGATTGTCCAGTTTGTACACGAAGTGCCTCCAGTTTTTGACGTGACCCTCTCTACTTTTTTGCACATGCTATGCGGGTGAAATGATGATACCATGCCAAGTTTCAA
>NW_025228426.1:31421-31773 GCF_018294505.1 Triticum aestivum | reverse complement strand
GGTGTAACAGATGAGTTTTCGTCTGAAACCCTGATACTTCGAAAGAGATTGTCCAGTTTGCACACGAAGTGCATCCAGTTTTTGCGGTGACCCTCTCTACTTTTTTGCACATGCTACTCGGGTGAAATGATGATACCATGCCAAGTTTCAACCTTTTAAGAGTTCATTTGTAGAGCTTTTCAATTGCAGGGCCATTTAGCTCAAAACAAATCAGTAAATGCATTAAAAATAGCAAATTATGTCACAAAGGGTTGAAAGTTGATGACGTGGCTTTGAATGGTGCATGCTGAATGCAAAAAACATCCAGAGTTGTAATAAGTTATTAAAATTTTGAATTGCCGGTCTAACAGAT
>NW_025228426.1:28323-29057 GCF_018294505.1 Triticum aestivum | reverse complement strand
GATGAGTTTTCGTCCGAAACCCTGATACTTCGAAAGAGATTGTCCAGTTTGTACACAAAGTGCATCCAGTTTTTGCCGAGACCATGTCTACTTTTTTGCACATGCTATGCAGGTGAAATGATGATACCATGCCAACTTTCAACCTTTTCAGAGTTCATTTGTAGAGCTTTTCAATTGCAGGGCCATTTAGCTCAAAACAAATCAGTAAATGCATTAAAAATAGCAAATTATGTCACAAAGGGTTGACAGTTGATGACGTGGCTTTGAATGGTGCATGCTGAATGCAAAAAACGTCCAGACTTGTAATAAGTTATTAAAATTTTGAATTGCCGGTGTAACTGATGAGTTTTTGTCCGAAACCCTGATACTTCGAAAGAGATTGTCCAGTTTGTACACGAAGAGCATCCAGTTTTTCCCAAGACCATCTCTACTTTTTTGCACATGCTATGCGGGTGAAATGATGATACCATGCCAAGTTTCAACTTTTTCGGAGTTCATTTGTAGAGCTTTTCAATTGCAGGTCCATTTAGCTCAAAACAAATCAGTAAATGCATTAAAAATAGAAAATTATGTCACAAAGGGTTGAAAGTTGATGACGTGGCCTTGAATGGTGCATGTTGAATGCAAAAGACGTCCAGAGTTGTAATAAGTTATTAAAATTTTGAATTGCTGATGTAACAGATGAGTTTTCGTCCGAAACCCTGATACTACGAAAGAGATTGTCCAGTTTGTAC
>NW_025228426.1:26134-27076 GCF_018294505.1 Triticum aestivum | reverse complement strand
CGAAGTGCATCCAGTCTTTGCCGTGACCATCTCTACTTTTTTGCACATGCTATGCGCGTGAAATGATGATACCATGCCAAGTTTCAACCTTTTCGGAGTTCATTTGTAGAGCTTTTCAATTGCAGGTCTATTTAGCTCAAAACAAATCAGTAAATGCATTAAAAATAGCAAATTATGTCAGAAAGGGTTGAAAGTTGATGACGTGGCTTTGAATAGTGCATGTTGAATGCAAAAGACGTCTAGAGTTGTAATAAGTTATTAAAATTTTGAATTGCCGATGTAACAGATGAGTTTTCGTCCGAAACCCTGATACTTCGAAAGAGATTTTCCAGTTTGTACACGAAGTGCCTCCAGTTTTTGCCGTGACCCTCTCTACTTTTCTGCACATGCTATGCGGGTGAAATGATGATACCATGCCAAGTTTCAACCTTTTCAGAGTTCATTTATAGAGCTTTTCAATTGCAGGGCCATTTAGCTCAAAACAAATCAGTAAATGCATTAAAAATAGCAAATTATGTCAGAAAGGGTTGAAAGTTGATGACGTGGCTTTGAATGTTGCATCCTGGATGCAAAAAACATCCGGAGTTGTAATAAGTTATTAAAATTTTGAATTGCCGGTGCAACAGATGAGTTTTCATCTGAAACCCTGATACTTCGAAAGAGATTGTCAAGTTTGCACACGAAGTGCATCCAGTTTTTGCGGTGACCCTCTCAACTTTTTTGCAGATGCTATGAGGGTGAAATGATGATTCCATGCCAATTTTAAACCTTTTGAGAGTTCATTTGTAGAGCTTTTCAATTGCAGGGCCATTTAGCTCAAAACAAATCAGTAAATGCATTAAAAATAGCAAATTATGTCACAAAAGGTTGAAAGTTGATTACGTGGCTTTGAATGGTGCATGCTGAATGCAAAAAACGTCCAGAGTTGTAATAAGTTATTAA
>NW_025228426.1:25487-25764 GCF_018294505.1 Triticum aestivum | reverse complement strand
TAAATGCATTAAAAATAGAAAATTATGTCCCAAAGGGTTGAAAGTTGATGACGTGGCTTTGAATGGTGCATGTTGAATGCAAAAGACGTCCAGAGTTGTAATAAGTTATTAAAATTTTGAATTGCCGATGTAACAGATGAGTTTTCGTCCGAAACCCTGATACTTCGAAAGAGATTGTCCAGTTTGTACACGAAGTGCCTCCAGTTTTTGCCGTGACCCTCTCTACTTTTTTGCACATGCTATGCGGGTGAAATGATGATACCATGCCAAGTTTCAA
>NW_025228426.1:21322-24059 GCF_018294505.1 Triticum aestivum | reverse complement strand
CCAGAGTTGTAATAAGTTATTAAAATTTTGAATTGCTGATGTAACAGATGAGTTTTCGTCCGAAACCCTGATACTACGAAAGAGATTGTCCAGTTTGTACACGAAGTGCCTCCAGTTTTTCCCGTGACCCTCTCTACTTTTTTGCACATGCTATGTGGGTGAAATGATGATACCATGCCAAGTTTCAACCTTTTCAGAGTTCATTTATAGAGCTTTTCAATTTCAGGGCCATTTAGCTCAAAACAAATCAGTAAATGCATTAAAAATAGCAAATTATGTCAGAAAGGTTTGAAAGTTGATGACGTGACTTTGAATGTTGCATCCTGGATGCAAAAAACATCCGGAGTTCTAATTAGTTATTAAAATTTTGAAATGCTGGTGTAACAGATGAGTTTTCGTCTGAAATCCTGATACTTCGAAAGAGATTGTCAAGTTTGCACACGAAGTGCATCCAGTTTTTGCGGTGACCCTCTCAACTTTTTTGCAGATGCTATGCGGGTGAAATGATGATTCCATGCCAATTGTAAACCTTTTGAGAGTTCATTTGTAGAGCTTTTCAATTGCAGGGCCATTTAGCTCAAAACAAATCAGTAAATGCATTAAAAATAGCAAATTATTTCACAAAGGGTTGAAATTTGATTACGTGGCTTTGAATGGTGCATGCTGCATGCAAAAAACGTCCAGAGTTGTAATAAGTTATTAAAATTTTGAATTGCCGATGTAACAGATGAGTTTTCGTCCGAAACCCTGATACTTCGAAGGAGATTGTCCATTTTGTACATGAAGTGCATCCTGTTTTTGCCGTGACCCTCTCTACTTTTTTGCACACGCTATGCGGGTGAAATGATGATACCATGCCAAGTTTGAACCTTTTCAGAGTTCATTTGTAGAGCTTTTCAATTTCAGGGCCATTTAGCTCAAAACAAATGAGTAAATGCATGAAAAATAGCAAATTATGTCAGAAACGGTTGAAAGTTGATGACATGGCTTTGAATGTTGCATGCTGGATGCAAAAAACGTCCGAAGTTGTAATAGGTTATTAAAATTTTGAATTGCCGATGTAACAGATGAGTTTTTGTCTGAAACCCTGATACTTCGAAAGAGATTGTCCAGTTTGCACACGAAGTGCATCCAGTTATTGCGGTGACCCGCTCTACTTTTTTGCACATGCTATGCGGGTGAAATGATGATACCATACCAAGTTTGAACCTTTTCAGAGTTCATTTGTAGAGCTTTTCAATTGCAGGGTCATTTAGTTCAAAACAAATCGGAAAATGCATTGAAAATAGCAAATTATGTCACAAAGGGTTGAAAGTTGACGACGTGGCTTTGAATGGTGCATGCTGAATGTAAAAAACGTCCAGAGTTGTCATAAGTTATTAAAATTTTTAATTGCCAGTGTAACTGATGAGTTTTCGTCCGAAACCCTGATACTTCGAAACAGATTGTCCAGTTTGTACACGAAGTGCATCCAGTTTTTGCCGTGACCCTCTCTACTTTTTTGCACATGCTATGCGGGTGAAATGATGATAGCATGCCAAGTTTCAACCTTTTTAGAGTTCATTTGTAGAGCTTTTCAATTTCAGGGCCATTTAGCTCAAAACAAATCAGTAAATGCATTAAAAATAGCAAATTATGTCACAAAGGGTTGAACATTGATGACGTGGCTTTGAATGGTGCATGCTGAATGCAAAAGACGTCCAGAGTTGTAATAAGTTACTAAAATTTTGAATTGCCGATGTAACAGATGAGTTTTCGTCCGAAACACTGATACTTCGAAAGAAATTGTCCAGTTTGTACACGAAGTGCATCCAGTTTTTCCGTGACCCTCTCTACTTTTTTGCACATGCTATGCAGGTGAAATGATGACACTATGCCAGGTTTCAATCTTTTCAGAGTTCATTTGTAGAGCTTTTCAATTTCAGGGCCATTTAGCTCAAAACAAATCAGTAAATGCATGAAAAATTGCAAATTATGTCAGAAAGGGTTGAAACTTGATGACGTTGCTTTGAATGTTGCATGCTGGATGCAAAAAACGTCCGGAGTTGTAATAGGTTATTAAAATTTTGAATTGCCGACGTAACAGATGAGTTTTTGTCTGAAACCCTGATACTTCGAAAGAGATTGTCCAGTTTGCACACGAAGTGCATCCAGTTATTGCGGTGACCCTCTCTACTTTTTTGCACATGCTATGCGGGTGAAATGATGATACCATGCCAAGTTTCAACCTTTTCAGAGTCATTTGTAGAGGTTTTCAATTGCACGGCCATTTAGCTCAAAACAAATCAGTAAAAGCATTGATAATAGCAAATTATGTCACAAAGGGTTGAAAGTTGACGACGTGGCTTTGAATGGTGCATGCTGAATGCAAAAAACGTCTAGAGTTGTAATAAGTTATTAAAATTTTGAATTGCCGGTGTAACTGATGAGTTTTCGTCCGAAACCCTGATACTTCGAAACAGATTGTCCAGTTTGTACACGAAGTGCATCCAGTTTTTGCCGTGACCCTTTCTACTTTTTTGCACATGCTATGCGGGTGAAATGATGATAGCATGCCAAGTTTCAACCTTTTCAGAGTTCATTTGTAGAGCTTTTCAATTTCAGGGCCATTTAGCTCAAAACAAATCAGTAAATGCATTAAAAATAGCAAATTATGTCACAAAGGGTTGAACATTGATGACGTGGCTTTGAATGGTGCATGCTGAATGCAAAAGACGTCCAGAGTTGTAATAAGTTA
>NW_025228426.1:19849-20344 GCF_018294505.1 Triticum aestivum | reverse complement strand
GCAAATTATGTCACAAAGGGTTGAAAGTTGATGATGTGGCTTTGAATGGTGCATACTGAATGCAAAAGACGTCCAGAGTTGTAATAAGTTATTAAAATTTTGAATTGCCGATGTAACAGATGAGTTTTCGTCCGAAACCCTGATACTTCGAAAGAGATTGTCCAGTTTGTACACGAAGTGCCTCCAGTTTTGGCTGTGACCCTCTCTACCTTTTTGCACATGCTATGCGGGTGAAATGATGATACCATGCCAAGTTTCAACCTTTTCGGAGTTCATTTGTAGAGCTTTTCAATTTCAGGGCCATTTAGCTCAAAACAAATCAGTAAATGCATTAAAAGTTGCAAATTATGTCACAAACGGTTGAAAGTTGATGACGTGGCTTTGAATGGTGCATGCTGAATGCGAAAAACGTCCAGAGTTGTAATAAGTTATTAAATTTTGAATTGCCGGTGTAACTAATGAGTTTTCGTCCGAAACCCTGATACTTCGAAAGAG
>NW_025228426.1:18692-19739 GCF_018294505.1 Triticum aestivum | reverse complement strand
CAGTAAATACATTAAAAATAGCAAATTATGTCACAAAGGGTTGAAAGTTGAAGACATGGCTTTGAATGGTGCATGCTGAATGCAAAAGACGTCCAGAGTTGTAATAAGTTATTAAAATTTTGAATTGCCGGTGTAACTAATGAGTTTTCGTCCGAAACCCTGATACTTCGAAAGAGATTGTCCAGTTTGTACACGAAGTGCATCCAGTTTTTGCCGTGACCCTCTCTACTTTTTTGCACATGCTATGCAGGTGAAATGATGACACCATGCCAAGTTTCAATCTTTTCAGAGTTCATTTGTAGAGCTTTTCAATTTCAGGGCCATTTAGCTCAAAACAAATCAGTAAATGCATGAAAAATAGCAAATTATGTCAGAAAGGGTTGAAACTTGATGACGTTGCTTTGAATGTTGCATGCTGGATGCAAAAAACGTCCGGAGTTGTAATAGGTTATTAAAATTTTGAATTGCCGATGTAAAAGATGAGTTTTTGTCTGAAACCCTGATACTTCGAAAGAGATTGTCCAGTTTGCACACGAAGTGCATCCAGTTATTGCGGTGACCCTCTCTACTTTTTTGCACATGCTATGCGTGTGAAATGATGATACCATGCCAAGTTTCAACCTTTTCAGAGTTCATTTGTAGAGCTTTTCAATTGCACGGCCATTTAGCTCAAAACAAATCAGTAAATGCATTGAAAATAGCAAATTATGTCACAAAGGGTTGAAAGTTGACGACGTGGCTTTGAATGGTGCATGCTGAATGCAAAAAACGTCCAGAGTTGTAATAAGTAATTAAAATTTTGAATTGCGAGTGTAACTGATGAGTTTTCGTCCGAAACCCTGATACTTCGAAAGAGATTGTCCAGTTTGTACACGAAGTGCATCCAGTTTTTGCCGTGACCCTCTCTACTGTTTTGCACATGCTATGCGGGTGAAATGATGATACCATGCCAAGTTTCAACCTTTTCGGAGTTCATTTGTAGAGCATTTCAATTGCAGGTCCATTTAGCTCAAAACAAATCAGTAAATGCATTGAAAATAGCAAATT
>NW_025228426.1:17235-18472 GCF_018294505.1 Triticum aestivum | reverse complement strand
GCTATGCGGGTGAAATGATGATACCGTGCCATGTTTCAACCTTTTCAGAGTTCATTTGTAGAGCTTTTCAATTTCAGGGCCATTTAGCTCAAAACAAATCAGTAAATGCATTAAAAGTAGAAAATTATGTCACAAAGGGTTGAAAGTTGATGATGTGCCTTTGAATGGTCCATGCTGAATGCAAAAAACGTCCAGAGTTGTAATAAGTTATTAAAATTTTGAATTACCGATGTAATAGATGCGTTTTCGTTTGAAACCCTGATACTTCGAAAGAGATTGTCCAGTTTGTACACGAAGTGCATCCAGTTTTTGCCGTGACCCTCTCTACTTTTTTGCACATGCTATGCGGGTGAAATGATGACACTATGCCAACTTTCAACCTTTTCAGAGTTCATTTGTAGAGCTTTTCAATTGCAGAGCCATTTAGCTCAAAACAAATCAGTAAATGCATTAAAAATGGCAAATTATGTCACAAAGGGTTGAAAGTTGATGACGTGGATTTGAATGTTGCATGCTGGATGCAAAAAACGTCCAGAGTTGTAATAAGTTATTAAAATTTTGAATTGCCGGTGTAACTGATGAGTTTTCGTTCGAAACCCTGATACTTTGTAAGAGATTGTCCAGTTTGTACACGAAGTGCATCCAGTTTTTGCCGTGACCCTCTCTACTTTTTTGCACATGCTATGCGGGTGAAATGATGATACCATGCTAAGTTTCAACCTTTTCGGTGTTCATTTGTAAAGCTTTTCAATTTCAGGGCCATTTAGCTAAAAACAAATAAGTAAATGCATTAAAAGTAGCAAATTATGTTACAAAGGGTTGAAAGTTGATGATGTGGCTTTGAATGGTGCATACTGAATGCAAAAGACGTCCAGAGTTGTAATAAGTTAATAAAATTTTGAATTGCCGATCTAACAGATGCGTTTTCGTCCGAAACCCTGATACTTCGAAAGAGATTGTCCAGTTTGTACACGAAGTGCATCTAGTTTTTGCCGTGACCCTCTCTACTTTTTGCACATGCTATGCGGGTGAAATGATGATACCATGCCAAGTTTCAACCTTTTCAGAGTTCATTTGTAGAGCTTTTCAATTGCAGGGCCATTTAGCTCAAAACAAATCAGTAAATGCATTAAAAATAGCAAATTATGTCACGAAGGGTTGAAAGTTGACGACGTGGCTTTGAATGGTGCATGCTGAATGCAAAAAACGTCCAGAGTTGTAATAAGTTATTAATATT
>NW_025228426.1:15664-16689 GCF_018294505.1 Triticum aestivum | reverse complement strand
AGATTGTCCAGTTTGTACACGAAGTGCATCCAGTTTTTGCCGTGACCCTCTCTACTTTTTTTCACATGCTATGCAGGTGAAATGATGACACCATGCCAAGTTTCAACCTTTTCAGAGTTCATTTGTAGAGCTTTTCAATTTCAGGGCCATTTAGCTCAAAACAAATCAGTAAATGCATGAAAAATAGCAAATTATATCAGAAAGGGTTGAAAGTTGATGACGTTGCTTTGAATGTTGCATGCTGGATGCAAAAAACGTCCGGAGTTGTAATAAGTTATTAAAATTTTGAATTGCCGGTCTAACAGATGAGTTGTCGTCCGAAACCCTGATACTTCGGAAGAGATTGTCCAGTTTGTACACGAAGTGCATCCAGTTTTTGTCGTGACCCTATCTACTTTTTTGCACATGCTATGTGGGTGAAATGATGATACCATGCCAAGTTTAGACCTTTTCAGAGTTCATTTCTAGATCTTTTCAATTTTAGGGCCATTTAGCTCAAAACTAATCAGTTAATGCATGAAAAATAGCAAATTATGTCAGAAAGGTTTGAAAGTTGATGACGTGGCTTTGAATTTATCATGCTGGATGCAAAAAAGTCCAGAGTTGTAATAAGTTATTAAAATTTTGAATTGCCGGTGTACCAGATGAGTTTTCGTCTGAAACCCTGATACTTCGAAAGAGATTGTCCAGTTTGCACACAAAGTGCATCCAGTTTTTCCGGTGACCCTCTCTACTGTTTTGCACATGCTATGCGGGTGAAATGATGATACCATGCCAAGTTTCAACCTTTTCAGAGTTCATTTGTAGAGCTTTTCAATTGCAGGGCCATTTAGCTCAAAACAAATCAGTAAATGCATTAAAAATAGCAAATTATGTCACAAAGGGTTGAAAGTTGATGACGTGGCTTTGAATTTTGCACGCTGAATGCAAAAAACGTCCGGAGTTGTAATAAGTTATTAAAATTTTGAATTGCCGGTGTAACAGATGAGTTTTCGTCTGAAACCCTGATACTTCGAAAGAGATTG
>NW_025228426.1:15122-15654 GCF_018294505.1 Triticum aestivum | reverse complement strand
AAATTATGTCACAAAGGGTTGAAAGTTGATGACGTGGCTTTGAATGGTGCATACTGAATGCAAAAGACGTCCAGAGGTGTAATAAGTTATTAAAATTTTTAATTAACTGATGAGTATTCGTCCGAAACCCTGATACTTCGAAATAGATTGTCCAGTTTGTACACGAAGTGCATCCAGTTTTTGCCATGACCCTCTCTACTTTTTTGCACATGCTCTGCGGGTGAAATGATGATACCATGCCAAGTTTCAACCTTTTCAGAGTTCATTTGTAGAGCTTTTCAATTGCAGGGCCATTTAGCTCAAAACAAATCAGTAAATGCATTAAAAATAGCAAATTATGTCATAAAGGGTTGAAAGTTGATGACGTGGCTTTGAATTTTGCATGCTGGATGCAAAAAACGTCCGGAGTTGTAATAAGTTATTAAAATTTTGAATTGCCGGTGTAACAGATGAGTTTACTTCTGAAACCCTGATACTTCGAAACAGATTGTCCACTTTGTACACGAAGTGCATCCAGTTTTTGCCGTGACCC
>NW_025228426.1:13617-15112 GCF_018294505.1 Triticum aestivum | reverse complement strand
ATTATGTCATAAAGGGTTGAAAGTTGATGACGTGGCTTTGAATTTTGCACGCTTAATGCAAAAAACGTCCGGAGTTGTAATAAGTTATTAAAATTTTGAATTGCCGGTGTAACAGATGTGTTTTCGTCTGAAACCCTGATACTTCGAAAGAGATTGTCCAGTTTGCACACAAAGTGCATCCAGTTTTTCCGGTGACCCTCTCTACTGTTTTGTACATGCTATGCGGGTGAAATGATGATACCATGCCAAGTTTCAACCTTTTCAGAGTTCATTTGTAGAGCTTTTCAATTTAGGGCCATTTAGCTCAAAACAAATCAGTAAATGCATTAAAAATAGCAAATTATGTCAGAAAGGTTTGAAAGTTGATGACGTGGCTTTGAATATTTCATGCTGGATGCAAAAAAGTCTGGAGTTGTAATAAGTTATTAAAATTTTGAATTACCGGTGTACCAGCTGAGTTTTCGTCTGAAACCCTGATACTTCGAAAGAGATTGTCCAGTTTGCACACAAAGTGCATCCAGTTTTTCCGGTGACCCTCTCTACTGTTTTGCACATGCTATGCGGGTGAAATGATGATACCATGCAGAGTTTCAACCTTTTCAGAGTTCATTTGTAGAGCTTTTCAATTGCAGGGCCATTTAGCTCAAAACAAATAAGTAAATGCATTAAAAATAGCAAATTATGTCACAAAGGGTTGAAAGTTGATGACGTGGCTTTGAATGGTGCATGCTGAATGCAAAAAACGTCCAGAGTTGTAATAAGTTATTAAAATTTTGAATTGCGAGTGTAACTGATGAGTTTTCGTCCGAAATCCTGATACTTCGAAAGAGATTGTCCAGTTTCTACACGAAGTGCATCCAGTTTTTGCCGTGACCCTCTCTACTTTTTTGCACATGCTATGCGGGTGAAATGATGATAGCATGCCAAGTTTCAACCTTTTCAGAGTTCATTTGTAGAGCTTTTCAATTTCAGGGCCATTTAGCTCAAAACAAATCAGTAAATGCATTAAAAATAGCAAATTATGTCACAAAGGGTTGAACATTGATGACGTGGCTTTGAATGGTGCATGCTGAATGCAAAGGACGTCCAGAGCTGTAATAAGTTATTAAAAAATTTAATTGCCGATGTAACTGATGAGTTTTCGTCCGAAACACTGATACTTCGAAAGAGATTGTCCAGATTGTACACGAAGTGCATCCAGTTTTTGCCGTGACCCTCTCTACTTTTTTGCACATGCTATGCAGGTGAAATGATGACACCATGCCAAGTTTCAATCTTTTCAGAGTCCATTTGTAGAGCTTTTCAATTTCAGGGCCATTTAGCTCAAAACAAATCAGTAAATGCATGAAAAACAGCAAATTATGTCAGAAAGGGTTGAAAGTTGATGACGTTGCTTTGAATGTTGCATGCTGGATGCAAAAAACGTCCGGAATTGTAATAAGTTATTAAAATTTTGAATTGCTGGTCTAACAGATGAGTTTTCGTCCGAAACCCT
>NW_025228426.1:12345-12903 GCF_018294505.1 Triticum aestivum | reverse complement strand
GGTGAAATGATGATACCATGCCAAGTTTCAACCTTTTCGGAGTTCATTTGCAGAGCATTTCAATTGCAGGTCCATTTAGCTCAAAACAAATCAGTAAATGCATTGAAAATAGAAAATTATGTCACAAAGGGTTGAAAGTTGATGACGTGGCTTTGAATGGTGCATGTTCAAATCCAAAAGACGTCTAGAGTTGTAGTAAGTTATTAAAATTTTGAATTGCCGATGTAACGGATGAGTTTTCGTCCGAAACCCTGATACTTCGAAAGAGATTGTCCAGTTTGCACACAAAGTGCATCCAGTTTTTGCGGTGGCCCTCTCTACTTTTTTGCACATGCTATGCGGGTGAAATGATGATACCGTGCCATGTTTCAACCTTTTCAGAGTTCATTTGTAGAGCTTTTCAATTTCAGGGCCATTTAGCTGAAAACAAATCAGTAAATGCATTAAAAGTAGCAAATTATGTCACAAAGGGTTGAAAGTTGATGATGTGCCTTTGAATGGTCCGTGCTGAATGCAAAAAACGTCCAGAGTTGTAATAAGTTATTAAAATTTTGAATT
>NW_025228426.1:10911-12011 GCF_018294505.1 Triticum aestivum | reverse complement strand
GTTGAAAGTTGATGATGTGCCTTTGAATGGTCCATGCTGAATGCAAAAAGCGTCCAGAGTTGTAATAAGTTATTAAAATTTTGAATTACCGATGTAATAGATGCGTTTTCGTTCGAAACCCTGATACTTCGAAAGAGATTGTCCAGTTTGTACACGAAGTGCATCCTGTTTTTGCCGTGACCCTCTCTACTTTTTTGCACATGCTATGCGGGTGAAATGATGATACCATGCCAAGTTTCAACCTTTTCAGAGTTCATTTGTAGAGCTTTTCAATTTCAGGGCCATTTAGCTCAAATCAAATCAGTAAATGCATTAAAAATAGCAAATTATGTCACAAAGGGTTGAACATTGATGACGTGGCTTTGAATGGTGCATGCTGAATGCAAAAGACGTCCAGAGTTGTAATAAGTTACTAAAATTTTGAATTGCCGATGTAACAGATGAGTTTTCGTCCGAAACATTGATACTTCGAAAGAGATTGTCCAGTTTGTACACGAAGTGCATCCAGTTTTTGTCGTGACCCTATCTACTTTTTTGCACATGCTATGTGGGTGAAATGATGATACCATGCCAAGTTTAGACCTTTTCAGAGTTCATTTCTAGAGCTTTTCAATTTTAGGGCCATTTAGCTCAAAACTAATCAGTTAATGCATGAAAAATAGCAAATTATGTGAGAAAGGATTGAAAGTTGATGACGTGGCTTTGAATTTTGCATGCTGGATGCATTAAAGTCCGGAGTTGTAATAAGTTATTAAAATTTTGAATTGCCGGTGTACCAGATGAGTTTTCGTCTGAAACCCTGATACTTCGAAAGAGATTGTCCAGTTTGCACACAAAGTGCATCCAGTTTTTCCGGTGACCCTCTCTACTGTTTTGCACATGCTATGCGGGTGAAATGATGATACCATACCAAGTTTCAACCTTTTCAGAGTTCATTTGTAGAGCTTTTCAATTGCAGGGCCATTTAGCTCAAAACAAATCAGTAAATGCATTAAAAATAGCAAATTATGTCACAAAGGGTTGAAAGTTGATGACGTGGCTTTGAATTTTGCACGCTGAATGCAAAAAACGTCCGGAGTTGTAATAAGTTATTAAAATTT
>NW_025228426.1:10044-10741 GCF_018294505.1 Triticum aestivum | reverse complement strand
TTTTGAATTGCCGGTGTAACAGATGAGTTTTCGTCTGAAACCCTGATACTTCGAAAGAGATTGTCCAGTTTGCACACAAAGTGCATCCAGTTTTTCCGGTGACCCTCTCTACTTTTTTTCACATGCTATGCGGGTGAAATGATGACACCATGCCAAGTTTCAACCTTTTCAGAGTTCATTTGTAGAGCTTTTCAATTTCAGGGCCATTTTGCTCAAAACAAATCAGTAAATGCATGAAAAATAGCAAATTATGTCAGAAAGGGTTGAAAGTTGATGACGTTGCTTTGAATGTTGCATGCTGGATGCAAAAAACGTCCGGAGTTGTAATAAGTTATTAAAATTTTGAATTGCCGGTCTAACAGATGAGTTTTCGTCCGAAACCCTGATACTTCGGAAGAGATTGTCCAGTTTGTACACGAAGTGCATCCAGTTTTTGTCGTGACCCTATCTACTTTTTTGCACATGCTATGTGGGTGAAATGATGATACCATGCCAAGTTTAGACCTTTTCAGAGTTCATTTCTAGAGCTTTTCAATTTTAGGGCCATTTAGCTCAAAACTAATCAGTTAATGCATGAAAAATAGCAAATTATGTCAGAAAGGTTTGAAAGTTGATGACGTGGCTTTGAATTTTGCATGCTGGATGCAAAAAAGTCCGGAGTTGTAATAAGTTATGAAAATTTTGAATTGCCGGTGTA
>NW_025228426.1:9688-10016 GCF_018294505.1 Triticum aestivum | reverse complement strand
TGATGACGTTGCTTTGAATGTTGCATGCTGGATGCAAAAAACGTCCGGAGTTGTAATAAGTTATTAAAATTTTGAATTGCCGGTCTAACAGATGAGTTTTCGTCCGAAACCCTGATACTTCGAAAGAGATTGTCCAGTTTGTACACGAAGTGCATCCAGTTTTTGCCGTGACCCTATCTACTTTTTTGCACATGCTATGTGGGTGAAATGATGATACCATGCCAAGTTTAGACCTTTTCAGAGTTCATTTCTAGAGCATTTCAATTTTAGGGCCATTTAGCTCAAAACTAATCAGTAAATGCATGAAAAATAGCAAATTATGTCAGAA
>NW_025228426.1:8479-9678 GCF_018294505.1 Triticum aestivum | reverse complement strand
CAGTAAATGCATTAAAAATAGCAAATTATGTCACAAAGGGTTGAAAGTTGATGACGTGGCTTTGAATTTTGCACGCTGAATGCAAAAAACGTCTGGAGTTGTAATAAGTTATTAAAATTTTGAATTGCCGGTGTAACAGATGAGTTTTCGTCTGAAACCCTGATACTTCGAAAGAGATTGTCCAGTTTGCACACAAAGTGCATCCAGTTTTTCCGGTGACCCTCTCTACTGTTTTGCACATGCTATGCGGGTGAAATGATGACACCATGCCAAGTTTCAACCTTTTCAGAGTTCATTTGTAGAGCTTTTCAATTGGAGGGCCATTTAGCTCAAAACAAATCAGTAAATGCATTAAAAATAGCAAATTATGTCACAAAGGGTTGAAAGTTGATGACGTGGCTTTGAATGGTGCATGCTGAATGCAAAAAACGTCCAGAGTTTTAATAAGTTATTAAAATTTTGAATTGCCGGTGTAACTGATGAGTTTTCGTCCGAAACCCTGATAATTCGAAAGAGATTGTCCAGTTTGTACAAGAAGTGCATCCAGTTTTTGCCGTAACCCTATCTACTTTTTTGCACATGCTATGTGGGTGAAATGATGATACCATGCCAAGTTTAGACCTTTTCAGAGTTCATTTCTAGAGCTTTTCAATTTTAGGGCCATTTAGCTCAAAACTAATCAGTAAATGCATGAAAAATAGCAAATTATGTCAGAAAGGGTTGAAAGTTGATGACGTGGCTTTGAATTTTGCATGCTGGATGCAAAAAAGTCCAAAGTTGTAATAAGTTATTAAAATTTTGAATTGCCGGTGTACCAGATGAGTTTTCGTCTGAAACCCTGATACTTCGAAAGAGATTGTCCAGTTTGCACACAAAGTGCATCCAGTTTTTCCGGTGACCCTCTCTACTGTTTTGCACATGCTATGCGGGTGAAATGATGATACCATGCCAAGTTTCAACCTTTTCAGAGTTCATTTGTAGAGCTTTTCAATTGCAGGGCCATTTAGCTCAAAACAAATCAGTAAATGCATTAAAAATAGCAAATTATGTCACAAAGGGTTGAAAGTTGATGACGTGGCTTTGAATTTTGCACGCTGAATGCAAAAAACGTCCGGAGTTGTAATAAGTTATTAAAATTTTGAATTGCCGGTGTAACAGATGAGTTTTCGTCTGAAACCCTGATACTTCGAAAGAGATTG
>NW_025228426.1:6013-6265 GCF_018294505.1 Triticum aestivum | reverse complement strand
AGATTGTCCAGTTTCTACACGAAGTGCATCCAGTTTTTGCCGTGACCCTCTCTACTTTTTTGCACATGCTATGCGGGTGAAATGATGATAGCATGCCAAGTTTCAACCTTTTCAGAGTTCATTTGTAGAGCTTTTCAATTTCAGGGCCATTTAGCTCAAAACAAATCAGTAAATGCATTAAAAATAGCAAATTATGTCACAAAGGGTTGAACATTGATGACGTGGCTTTGAATGGTGCATGCTGAATGCAAA
>NW_025228426.1:3173-3704 GCF_018294505.1 Triticum aestivum | reverse complement strand
CAACCTTTTCGGAGTTCATTTGCAGAGCATTTCAATTGCAGGTCCATTTAGCTCAAAACAAATCAGTAAATGCATTGAAAATAGAAAATTATGTCACAAAGGGTTGAAAGTTGATGACGTGGCTTTGAATGGTGCATGTTCAAATCCAAAAGACGTCCAGAGTTGTAATAAGTTATTAAAATTTTGAATTGCCGATGTAACGGATGAGTTTTCGTCCGAAACCCTGATACTTCGAAAGAGATTGTCCAGTTTGTACACGAAGTGCCTCCAGTTTTTGCCGTGACCCTCTCTACTTTTTTGCACATGCTATGCCGGTGAAATGATGATACCGTGCCATGTTTCAACCTTTTCAGAGTTCATTTGTAGAGCTTTTCAATTTCAGGGCCATTTAGCTGAAAACAAATCAGTAAATGCATTAAAAGTAACAAATTATGCCACAAAGGGTTGAAAGTTGATGATGTGCCTTTGAATGGTCCATGCTGAATGCAAAAAGCGTCCAGAGTTGTAATAAGTTATTAAAATTTTGAATTA
>NW_025228426.1:0-1149 GCF_018294505.1 Triticum aestivum | reverse complement strand
ATGACGTGGCTTTGAATTTTGCACGCTGAATGCAAAAAACGTCCGGAGTTGTAATAAGTTATTAAAATTTTGAATTGCCGGTGTAACAGATGAGTTTTCGTCTGAAACCCTGATACTTCGAAAGAGATTGTCCAGTTTGCACACAAAGTGCATCCAGTTTTTCCGGTGACCCTCTCTACTGTTTTGCACATGCTATGCGGGTGAAATGATGATACCATGCCAAGTTTCAACCTTTTCAGAGTTCATTTGTTGAGCTTTTCAATTGTAGGGCCATTTAGCTCAAAACAAATCAGTAAATGCATTAAAAATAGCAAATTATGTCACAAAGGGTTGAAAGTTGATGACGTGGCTTTGAATGGTGCATGCTGAATGGAAAAAACGTCCAGAGTTGTAATAAGTTATTAAAATTTTGAATCGCCGGTGTAACTGATGAGTTTTCGTCCGAAACCCTGATACTTCGAAAGAGATTGTCCAGTTTGTACAAGAAGTGCATCCAGTTTTTGCCGTGACCCTATCTACTTTTTTGCACATGCTATGTAGGTGAAATGATGATACCATGATAAGTTTAGACCTTTTCAGAGTTCATTTCTAGAGCTTTTCAATTTTAGGGCCATTTAGCTCAAAACTAATTAGTAAATGGACGAAAAATAGCGAATTATGTCAGAAAGGGTTGAAAGTTGATGACGTGGCTTTGAATTTTGCATGCTGGATGCAAAAAAGTCCGGAGTTGTTATAAGTTATTAAAATTTTGAATTGCCGGTGTACCAGATGAGTTTTCGTCTGAAACCCTGATACTTCGAAAGAGATTGTCCAGTTTGCACACAAAGTGCATCCAGTTTTTTCGGTGACCCTCTCTACTGTTTTGCACATGCTATGCGGGTGAAATGATGATACCATGCCATGTTTCAACCTTTTCAGAGTTCATTTGTAGAGCTTTTCAATTGCAGGGCCATTTAGCTCAAAACAAATCAGTAAATGCATTAAAAATAGCAAATTATGTCACAAAGGGTTGAAAGTTGATGACGTGGCTTTGAATTTTGCACGCTGAATGCAAAAAACGTCCGGAGTTGTAATAAGTTATTAAAATTTTGAATTGCCGGTGTAACAGATGAGTTTTCGTCTGAAACCCTGATACTTCGAAAGAGATTG
>NW_025228425.1:51671-60169 GCF_018294505.1 Triticum aestivum | reverse complement strand
AATCGCTATGGGGCCCCAAAACGGTGAGTAATAGTCCACGAAACGGGTCAGAATCGACAAAAAACGAGAGTGTTGATGACCGACACAATGACGCTCCCCGGGGTTCGTCAATCGTCGAAATTACTCCGGGACCCCAAAATAGTGAGTAATAGTCTATGAAACGGGCCAGAATCAGCCAAAACTGCGATTGTTGATGACCGACACGTAAGTGCACCTTGGGGTTCAACAACTATGGAAAACACTAGGGACCCCAAAACGGTGAGTAATAGTCCACGAAACGGGTCACAATCGACAAAAAATGCGGGTGTTGATGACCGACACGTAGACACACCCTGGGGTTCGTCAATTGTGGAAATCACTTCAAGACCCCAAAACCGAGTAATAGTCCAAGATACGGGTCAGAATCATCCAAAACTACGAGTCTTGACAACGAACACGTAAGCACTCCTTGGGATTCAACAACCATGGAAATCGCTCTGGGACACCCAAACAATAATTAATAGTCCACGAAACGGGTCAGAATCGCCAAAAACGGCGAGTGTTGATGACCGACACGTAGACGCACCCCGGGGTTCGTCAAGTGCCGAAATCACTCCGGGACCCCAAAATAGTGAGTGATAGTCCATGAAACGGGCCAGAATCGGCCAAAACTGCGATTGTTGATGACCGACACGTAAGTGCACCTTGGGGTTCAATAACTATGGAAATCACTACGGGACCCCAAAACGGTGAGTAATAGACCACGAAACAGGTCATAATCGACCAAAAACGCGAGTGTTGATGACCGACACGTAGACGCACCCCGGGGTTCGTCAATCGTGGAATTCACTTCGAGACCCCAAAACTGAGTAATAGTCCAAGAAACGGATCAGAATCGGCCCACACTGCGGGTCCGGACGACCAACACGTAAGCACTCCTTGGGATTCGACAACCATGGAAATCGCTCTGGGACTCCAAAATGGTGATTAATAGTCCATGAAACAGGTCAGAATCACCAAAAACCGCGAGTGTTGATGACCGACACATATATGCACCCCGGGGTTCGTCAATCGTGGAAATCACTCCGGGCCCCAAACAGTGAGTAATAGTCCATGAAACGGTCCATAATCGCCCAAAAGTGCGAGTTTTGATGACCGGCACGTAAGTGCACCTTGGGGTTCAATAACTATGGAAATCGCTATGGGGCCCCAAAACGGTGAGTAATAGTCCACGAAACGGGTCAGAATCGACAAAAAACGAGAGTGTTGATGACCGACACGTAGACGCACCTCGGGGTTCGTCAAGTGCTGAAATCACTCCGGGACCCCAAAGTAGTGAGTAATAGCCCATGAAACGGGCCAGAATCGGCCAAAACTGCGATTGTTGATGATTGACACATAAGTGCACCTTGGGGTTCAACAACTATGGAAAACACTACGGGACCCCAAAACGGTGAGTAATAGTCCACGAAACGGGTCACAATCGACAAAAAATGCGGGTGTTGATGACCGACACGTAGACACACCCTGGGGTTCGTCAATTGTGGAAATCACTTCAAGACCCCAAAACCGAGTAATAGTCCAAGATACGGGTCAGAATCATCCAAAACTACGAGTCTTGACAACGAACACGTAAGCACTCCTTGGGATTCAACAACCATGGAAATCGCCCTGGGACACCCAAACAATAATTAATAGTCCACGAAACGGGTCAGAATCGCCAAAAACCGCGAGTGTTGATGACCGACACGTAGACGCACCCCGGGGTTCGTCAAGTGCCGAAATCACTCCGGGACCCCAAAATAGTGAGTGATAGTCCATGAAACGGGCCAGAATCGGCCAAAACTGCGATTGTTGATGACCGACACGTAAGTGCACCTTGGGGTTCAATAACTATGGAAATCACTACGGGACCCCAAAACGGTGAGTAATAGACCACGAAACAGGTCACAATCGACCAAAAACGCGAGTGTTGATGACCGACACGTAGACGCACCCCGGGGTTCGTCAATCGTGGAATTCACTTCGAGACCCCAAAACTGAGTAATAGTCCAAGAAACGGATCAGAATCGGCCCACACTGCGGGTCCGGACGACCAACACGTAAGCACTCCTTGGGATTCGACAACCATGGAAATCGCTCTGGGACTCCAAAATGGTGATTAATAGTCCATGAAACAGGTCAGAATCACCAAAAACCGCGAGTGTTGATGACCGACACATATATGCACCCCGGGGTTCGTCAATCGTGGAAATCACTCTGGGACCCCAAACAGTGAGTAATAGTCCATGAAACGGTCTATAATCGCCCAAAAGTGCGAGTTTTGATGACCGGCACGTAAGTGCACCTTGGGGTTCAACAACTATGGAAATCGCTATGGGGCCCCAAAACGGTGAGTAATAGTCCACGAAACGGGTCAGAATCGACAAAAAACGAGAGTGTTGATGACCGACACGTAGACGCACCTCGGGGTTCGTCAAGTGCTGAAATCACTCCGGGACCCCAAAGTAGTGAGTAATAGCCCATGAAACGGGCCAGAATCGGCCAAAACTGCGATTGTTGATGATTGACACATAAGTGCACCTTGGGGTTCAACAACTATGGAAAACACTACGGGACCCCAAAACGGTGAGTAATAGTCCACGAAACGGGTCACAATCGACAAAAAGTGCGGGTGTTGATGACCGACACGTAGACACACCCTGGGGTTCGTCAATTGTGGAAATCACTTCAAGACCCCAAAACCGAGTAATAGTCCAAGATACGGGTCAGAATCATCCAAAACTACGAGTCTTGACAACGAACACGTAAGCACTCCTTGGGATTCAACAACCATGGAAATCGCTCTGGGACACCCAAACAATAATTAATAGTCCACGAAACGGGTCAGAATCGCCAAAAACCGCGAGTGTTGATGACCGACACGTAGACGCACCCCGGGGTTCGTCAAGTGCCGAAATCACTCCGGGACCCCAAAATAGTGAGTGATAGTCCATGAAACGGGCCAGAATCGGCCAAAACTGCGATTGTTGATGACCGACACGTAAGTGCACCTTGGGGTTCAATAACTATGGAAATCACTACGGGACCCCAAAACGGTGAGTAATAGACCACGAAACAGGTCACAATCGACCAAAAACGCGAGTGTTGATGACCGACACGTAGACGCACCCCGGGGTTCGTCAATCGTGGAATTCACTTCGAGACCCCAAAACTGAGTAATAGTCCAAGAAACGGATCAGAATCGGCCCACACTGCGGGTCCGGACGACCAACACGTAAGCACTCCTTGGGATTCGACAACCATGGAAATCGCTCTGGGACTCCAAAATGGTGATTAATAGTCCATGAAACAGGTCAGAATCACCAAAAACCGCGAGTGTTGATGACCGACACATATATGCACCCCGGGGTTCGTCAATCGTGGAAATCACTCTGGGACCCCAAACAGTGAGTAATAGTCCATGAAACGGTCTATAATCGCCCAAAAGTGCGAGTTTTGATGACCGGCACGTAAGTGCACCTTGGGGTTCAACAACTATGGAAATCGCTATGGGGCCCCAAAACGGTGAGTAATAGTCCACGAAACGGGTCAGAATCGACAAAAAACGAGAGTGTTGATGACCGACACGTAGACGCACCTCGGGGTTCGTCAAGTGCTGAAATCACTCCGGGACCCCAAAGTAGTGAGTAATAGCCCATGAAACGGGCCAGAATCGGCCAAAACTGCGATTGTTGATGATTGACACATAAGTGCACCTTGGGGTTCAACAACTATGGAAAACACTACGGGACCCCAAAACGGTGAGTAATAGTCCACGAAACAGGTCACAATCGACAAAAAATGCGGGTGTTGATGACCGACACGTAGACACACCCTGGGGTTCGTCAATTGTGGAAATCACTTCAAGACCCCAAAACCGAGTAATAGTCCAAGATACGGGTCAGAATCATCCAAAACTACGAGTCTTGACAACGAACACGTAAGCACTCCTTGGGATTCAACAACCATGGAAATCGCTCTGGGACACCCAAACAATAATTAATAGTCCACGAAACGGGTCAGAATCGCCAAAAACCGCGAGTGTTGATGACCGACACGTAGACGCACCCCGGGGTTCGTCAAGTGCCGAAATCACTCCGGGACCCCAAAATAGTGAGTGATAGTCCATGAAACGGGCCAGAATCGGCCAAAACTGCGATTGTTGATGACCGACACGTAAGTGCACCTTGGGGTTCAATAACTATGGAAATCACTACGGGACCCCAAAACGGTGAGTAATAGACCACGAAACAGGTCACAATCGACCAAAAACGCGAGTGTTGATGACCGACACGTAGACGCACCCCGGGGTTCGTCAATCGTGGAATTCACTTCGAGACCCCAAAACTGAGTAATAGTGCAAGAAACGGATCAGAATCGGCCCACACTGCGAGTCCGGACGACCAACACGTAAGCACTCCTTGGGATTCGACAACCATGGAAATCGCTCTGGGACTCCAAAATGGTGATTAATAGTCCATGAAACAGGTCAGAATCACCAAAAACCGCGAGTGTTGATGACCGACACATATATGCACCCCGGGGTTCGTCAATCGTGGAAATCACTCCGGGACCCCAAACAGTGAGTAATAGTCCATGAAACGGTCCATAATCGCCCAAAAGTGCGAGTTTTGATGACCGGCACGTAAGTGCACCTTGGGGTTCAACAACTATGGAAATCGCTATGGGGCCCTAAAACGGTGAGTAATAGTCCACGAAACGGGTCAGAATCGACAAAGAACGAGAGTGTTGATGACCGACACGTAGACGCACCTCGGGGTTCGTCAAGTGCTGAAATCACTCCGGGACCCCAAAGTAGTGAGTAATAGCCCATGAGACGGGCCAGAATCGGCCAAAACTGCGATTGTTGATGATTGACACATAAGTGCACCTTGGGGTTCAACAACTATGGAAAACACTACGGGACCCCAAAACGGTGAGTAATAGTCCACGAAACGGGTCACAATCGACAAAAAATGCGGGTGTTGATGACCGACACGTAGACACACCCTGGGGTTCGTCAATTGTGGAAATCACTTCAAGACCCCAAAACCGAGTAATAGTCCAAGATACGGGTCAGAATCATCCAAAACTACGAGTCTTGACAACGAACACGTAAGCACTCCTTGGGATTCAACAACCATGGAAATCGCTCTGGGACACCCAAACAATAATTAATAGTCCACGAAACGGGTTAGAATCGCCAAAAACCGCGAGTGTTGGTGACCGACACGTAGACGCACCCCGGGGTTCGTCAAGTGCCGAAATCACTCCGGGACCCCAAAATAGTGAGTGATAGTCCATGAAACGGGCCATAATCGGCCAAAACTGCGATTGTTGATGACCGACACGTAAGTGCACCTTGGGGTTCAATAACTATGGAAATCACTACGGGACCCCAAAACGGTGAGTAATAGACCACGAAACAGGTCATAATCGACCAAAAACGCGAGTGTTGATGACCGACACGTAGACGCACCCCGGGGTTCGTCAATCGTGGAATTCACTTCGAGACCCCAAAACTGAGTAATAGTGCAAGAAACGGATCAGAATCGGCCCACACTGCGAGTCCGGACGACCAACACGTAAGCACTCCTTGGGATTCGACAACCATGGAAATCGCTCTGGGACTCCAAAATGGTGATTAATAGTCCATGAAACAGGTCAGAATCACCAAAAACCGCGAGTGTTGATGACCGACACATATATGCACCCCGGGGTTCGTCAATCGTGGAAATCACTCCGGGACCCCAAACAGTGAGTAATAGTTCATGAAACGGTCCATAATCGCCCAAAAGTGCGAGTTTTGATGACCGACACGTAAGTGCACCTTGGGGTTCAACAACTATGGAAATCGCTATGGGGCCCCAAAACGGTGAGTAATAGTCCACGAAACGGGTCAGAATCGACAAAAAACGAGAGTGTTGATGACCGACACGTAGACGCACCTCAGGGTTCGTCAAGTGCTGAAATCACTCCGGGACCCCAAAGTAGTGAGTAATAGCCCATGAAACGGGCCAGAATCGGCCAAAACTGCGATTGTTGATGATTGACACATAAGTGCACCTTGGGGTTCAACAATTATGGAAAACACTACGGGACCCCAAAACGGTGAGTAATAGTCCACGAAACGGGTCACAATCGACAAAAAATGCGGGTGTTGATGACCGACACGTAGACACACCCTGGGGTTCGTCAATTGTGGAAATCACTTCAAGACCCCAAAACCGAGTAATAGTCCAAGATACGGGTCAGAATCATCCAAAACTACGAGTCTTGACAACGAACACGTAAGCACTCCTTGGGATTCAACAACCATGGAAATCGCTCTGGGACACCCAAACAATAATTAATAGTCCACGAAACGGGTCAGAATCGCCAAAAACCGCGAGTGTTGATGACCGACACGTAGACGCACCCCGGGGTTCGTCAAGTGCCGAAATCACTCCGGGACCCCAAAATAGTGAGTGATAGTCCATGAAACGGGCCAGAATCGGCCAAAACTGCGATTGTTGATGACCGACACGTAAGTGCACCTTGGGGTTCAATAACTATGGAAATCACTACGGGACCCCAAAACGGTGAGTAATAGACCACGAAACAGGTCACAATCGACCAAAAACGCGAGTGTTGATGACCGACACGTAGACGCACCCCGGGGTTCGTCAATCGTGGAATTCACTTCGAGACCCCAAAACTGAGTAATAGTCCAAGAAACGGATCAGAATCGGCCCACACTGCGGGTCCGGACGACCAACACGTAAGCACTCCTTGGGATTCGACAACCATGGAAATCGCTCTGGGACTCCAAAATGGTGATTAATAGTCCATGAAACAGGTCAGAATCACCAAAAACCGCGAGTGTTGATGACCGACACATATATGCACCCCGGGGTTCGTCAATCGTGGAAATCACTCTGGGACCCCAAACAGTGAGTAATAGTCCATGAAACGGTCTATAATCGCCCAAAAGTGCGAGTTTTGATGACCGGCACGTAAGTGCACCTTGGGGTTCAACAACTATGGAAATCGCTATGGGGCCCCAAAACGGTGAGTAATAGTCCACGAAACGGGTCAGAATCGACAAAAAACGAGAGTGTTGATGACCGACACGTAGACGCACCTCGGGGTTCGTCAAGTGCTGAAATCACTCCGGGACCCCAAAGTAGTGAGTAATAGCCCATGAAACGGGCCAGAATCGGCCAAAACTGCGATTGTTGATGATTGACACATAAGTGCACCTTGGGGTTCAACAACTATGGAAAACACTACGGGACCCCAAAACGGTGAGTAATAGTCCACGAAACGGGTCACAATCGACAAAAAATGCGGGTGTTGATGACCGACACGTAGACACACCCTGGGGTTCGTCAATTGTGGAAATCACTTCAAGACCCCAAAACCGAGTAATAGTCCAAGATACGGGTCAGAATCATCCAAAACTAGTGAGTGATAGTCCATGAAACGGGCCAGAATCGGCCAAAACTGCGATTGTTGATGACCGACACGTAAGTGCACCTTGGGGTTCAATAACTATGGAAATCACTACGGGACCCCAAAACGGTGAGTAATAGACCACGAAACAGGTCATAATCGACCAAAAACGCGAGTGTTGATGACCGACACGTAGACGCACCCCAGGGTTCGTCAATCGTGGAATTCACTTCGAGACCCCAAAACTGAGTAATAGTCCAAGAAACGGATCAGAATCGGCCCACACTGCAGGTCCGGACGACCAACACGTAAGCACTCCTTGGGATTCGACAACCATGGAAATCACTCTGGGACTCCAAAATGGTGATTAATAGTCCATGAAACAGGTCAGAATCACCAAAAACCGCGAGTGTTGATGACCGACACATATATGCACCCCGGGGTTCGTCAATCGTGGAAATCACTCCGGGACCCCAAACAGTGAGTAATAGTCCATGAAACGGTCCATAATCGCCCAAAAGTGCGAGTTTTGATGACCGGCACGTAAGTGCACCTTGGGGTTCAACAACTATGGAAATCGCTATGGGGCCCCAAAACGTTGAGTAATAGTCCACGAAATGGGTCAGAATCGACAAAAAACGAGAGTGTTGATGACCGACACAATGACGCTCCCCGGGGTTCGTCAATCGTCGAAATTACTCCGGGACCCCAAAATAGTGAGTAATAGTCTATGAAACGGGCCAGAATCAGCCAAAACTGCGATTGTTGATGACCGACACGTAAGTGCACCTTGGGGTTCAATAACTACGGAAATCAGTACGGGACCCCAAAACGGTGAGTAATAGACCACGAAACGGGTCACAATCGACCAAAAACGCGAGTGTTGATGACCGACACATATATGCACCCCGGGGTTCGTCAATTGTGGAAATCACTCCGGGACCCCAAACAGTGAGTAATAGTCCATGAAACGGTCCAGAATCGCCCAAAAGTGCGAGTATTGATGACCGGCACGTAAGTGCACCTTGGGGTTCAACAACTAT
>NW_025228425.1:50545-51661 GCF_018294505.1 Triticum aestivum | reverse complement strand
TCAAGTGCTGAAATCACTCCGGGACCCCAAAGTAGTGAGTAATAGCCCATGAAACGGGCCAGAATCGGCCAAAACTGCGATTGTTGATGATTGACACATAAGTGCACCTTGGGGTTCAACAACTATGGAAAACACTACGGGACCCCAAAACGGTGAGTAATAGTCCACGAAACGGGTCACAATCGACAAAAAATGCGGGTGTTGATGACCGACACGTAGACACACCCTGGGGTTCGTCAATTGTGGAAATCACTTCAAGACCCCAAAACCGAGTAATAGTCCAAGATACGGGTCAGAATCATCCAAAACTAGTGAGTGATAGTCCATGAAACGGGCCAGAATCGGCCAAAACTGCGATTGTTGATGACCGACACGTAAGTGCACCTTGGGGTTCAATAACTATGGAAATCACTACGGGACCCCAAAACGGTGAGTAATAGACCACGAAACAGGTCATAATCGACCAAAAACGCGAGTGTTGATGACCGACACGTAGACGCACCCCAGGGTTCGTCAATCGTGGAATTCACTTCGAGACCCCAAAACTGAGTAATAGTCCAAGAAACGGATCAGAATCGGCCCACACTGCAGGTCCGGACGACCAACACGTAAGCACTCCTTGGGATTCGACAACCATGGAAATCGCTCTGGGACTCCAAAATGGTGATTAATAGTCCATGAAACAGGTCAGAATCACCAAAAACCGCGAGTGTTGATGACCGACACATAGACGCACCCCGGGGTTCGTCAAGTGCTGAAATCACTCCGGGACCCCAAAATAGTGAGTGATAGTCCATGAAACGGGCCAGAATCGGCCAAAACTGCGATTGTTGATGACCGACACGTAAGTGCACCTTGGGGTTCAATAACTATGGAAATCACTACGGGACCCCAAAACGGTGAGTAATAGACCACAAAACAGGTCACAATCGACCAAAAACGCGAGTGTTGATGACCGACACAATGACGCTCCCCGGGGTTCGTCAATCGTCGAAATTACTCCGGGACCCCAAAATAGTGAGTAATAGTCTATGAAACGGGCCAGAATCAGCCAAAACTGCGATTGTTGATGACCGACACGTAAGTGCACCTTGGGGTTCAATAACTACGGAAATC
>NW_025228425.1:49418-50339 GCF_018294505.1 Triticum aestivum | reverse complement strand
GCGAGTGTTGATGACCGACACATATATGCACCCCGGGGTTCGTCAATCGTGGAAATCACTCCGGGACCCCAAACAGTGAGTAATAGTCCATGAAACGGTCCATAATCGCCCAAAAGTGCGAGTTTTGATGACCGGCACGTAAGTGCACCTTGGGGTTCAACAACTATGGAAATCGCTATGGGGCCCCAAAACGGTGAGTAATAGTCCACGAAACGGGTCAGAATCGACAAAAAACGAGAGTGTTGATGACCGACACGTAGACGCACCTCGGGGTTCCTCAAGTGCTGAAATCACTCCGGGACCCCAAAGTAGTGAGTAATAGCCCATGAAACGGGCCAGAATCGGCCAAAACTGCGATTGTTGATGATTGACACATAAGTGCACCTTGGGGTTCAACAACTATGGAAAACACTACGGGACCCCAAAACGGTGAGTAATAGTCCACGAAACGGGTCACAATCGACAAAAAATGCGGGTGTTGATGACCGACACGTAGACACACCCTGGGGTTCGTCAATTGTGGAAATCACTTCAAGACCCCAAAACCGAGTAATAGTCCAAGATACGGGTCAGAATCATCCAAAACTAGTGAGTGATAGTCCATGAAACGGGCCAGAATCGGCCAAAACTGCGATTGTTGATGACCGACACGTAAGTGCACCTTGGGGTTCAATAACTATGGAAATCACTACGGGACCCCAAAACGGTGAGTAATAGACCACGAAACAGGTCATAATCGACCAAAAACGCGAGTGTTGATGACCGACACGTAGACGCACCCCAGGGTTCGTCAATCGTGGAATTCACTTCGAGACCCCAAAACTGAGTAATAGTCCAAGAAACGGATCAGAATCGGCCCACACTGCAGGTCCGGACGACCAACACGTAAGCACTCCTTGGGATTCGACAACCATGGAAATC
>NW_025228425.1:44515-45631 GCF_018294505.1 Triticum aestivum | reverse complement strand
TAGACGCACCCCGGGGTTCGTCAAGTGCTGAAATCACTCCGGGACCCCAAAATAGTGAGTGATAGTCCATGAAACGGGCCAGAATCGGCCAAAACTGCGATTGTTGATGACCGACACGTAAGTGCACCTTGGGGTTCAATAACTATGGAAATCACTACGGGACCCCAAAACGGTGAGTAATAGACCACAAAACAGGTCACAATCGACCAAAAACGCGAGTGTTGATGACCGACACGTAGACGCACCCCGGGGTTCGTCAATCGTGGAATTCACTTCGAGACCCCAAAACTGAGTAATAGTCCAAGAAACGGATCAGAATCGGCCCACACTGCGAGTCCGGACGACCAACACGTAAGCACTCGTTGGGACTCGACAACCATGGAAATCGCTCTGGGACTCCAAAATGGTGATTAATAGTCCATGAAACAGGTCAGAATCACCAAAAACCGCGAGTGTTGATGACCGACACATATATGCACCCCGGGGTTCGTCAATCGTGGAAATCACTCCGGGACCCCAAACAGTGAGTAATAGTCCATGAAACGGTCCATAATTGCCCAAAAGTGCGAGTTTTGATGACCGGCACGTAAGTGCACCTTGGGGTTCAACAACTATGGAAATCGCTATGGGGCCCCAAAACGTTGAGTAATAGTCCACGAAATGGGTCAGAATCGACAAAAAACGAGAGTGTTGATGACCGACACAATGACGCTCCCCGGGGTTCGTCAATCGTCGAAATTACTCCGGGACCCCAAAATAGTGAGTAATAGTCTATGAAACGGGACAGAATCAGCCAAAACTGTGATTGTTGATGACCGACACGTAAGTGCACCTTGGGGTTCAATAACTACGGAAATCACTACGGGACCCCAAAACGGTGAGTAATAGACCACGAAACGGGTCACAATTGACCAAAAACGCGAGTGTTGATGACCGACACATATATGCACCCCGGGGTTCGTCAATTGTGGAAATCACTCCGGGACCCCAAACAGTGAGTAATAGTCCATGAAACGGTCCAGAATCGCCCAAAAGTGCGAGTATTGATGACCGGCACGTAAGTGCACCTTGGGGTTCAACAACTATGGAAATCGCTATGGGGCCCCAAAACGGTGA
>NW_025228425.1:40734-44462 GCF_018294505.1 Triticum aestivum | reverse complement strand
CGGGTCAGAATCGACAAAAAACGAGAGTGTTGATGACCGACACGTAGACGCACCCCGGGGTTCGTCAAGTGCTGAAATCACTCCGGGACCCCAAAATAGTGAGTAATAGTCCATGAAACGGGCCAGAATCGGCCAAAACTACGATTGTTGATGACTGACACATAAATGCACCTTGGTGTTCAACAACTATGGAAAACACTACGGGACCCCAAAACGGTGAGTAATAGTCCACGAAACGGGTCACAATCGACAAAAAATGCGGGTGTTGATGACCGACACGTAGACACACCCTAGGGTTCGTCAATTGTGGAAATCACTTCAAGACCCCAAAACCGAGTAATAGTCCAAGATACGGGTCAGAATCATCCAAAACTACGAGTCTTGACAACGAACATGTAAGCACTCCTTGGGATTCAACAACCATGGAAATCGCTCTGGGACACCCAAACAATAATTAATAGTCCACGAAACGGGTCAGAATCGCCAAAAACCGCGAGTGTTGATGACCGACACGTAGACGCACCCCGGGGTTCGTCAAGTGCTGAAATCACTCCGGGACCCCAAAATAGTGAGTGATAGTCCATGAAACGGGGCAGAATCGGCCAAAACTGCGATTGTTGATGACCGACACGTAAGTGCACCTTGGGGTTCAATAACTATGGAAATCACTACGGGACCCCAAAACGGTGAGTAATAGACCACGAAACAGGTCACAATCGACCAAAAACGCGAGTGTTGATGACCGACACGTAGACGCACCCCGGGGTTCGTCAATCGTGGAATTCACATCGAGACCCCAAAACTGAGTAATAGTCCAAGAAACGGATCAGAATCGGCCCACACTGCGAGTCCGGACGACCAACACGTAAGCACTCCTTGGGATTCGACAACCATGGAAATCGCTCTGGGACTCCAAAATGGTGATTAATAGTCCATGAAACAGGTCAGAATCACCAAAAACCGCGAGTGTTGATGACCGACACATATATGCACCCCGGGGTTCGTCAATCGTGGAAATCACTCCGGGACCCCAAACAGTGAGTAATAGTCCATGAAACGGTCCATAATCGCCCAAAAGTGCGAGTATTGATGACCGGCACGTAAGTGCACCTTGGGGTTCAACAACTATGGAAATCGCTATGGGGCCCCAAAACGGTACGGGTCAGAATCGACAAAAAACGAGAGTGTTGATGACCGACACGTAGACACACCTCGGGGTTCGTGAAGTGCTGAAATCACTCCGGGACCCCAAAGTAGTGAGTAATAGCCCATGAAACGGGCCAGAATCGGCCAAAACTGCGATTGTTGATGATTGACACATAAGTGCACCTTGGGGTTCAACAACTTTGGAAAACACTACGGGACCCCAAAACGGTGAGTAATAGTCCACGAAACGGGTCACAATCGACAAAAAATGCGGGTGTTGATGACCGACACGTAGACACACCCTGGGGTTCGTCAATTGTGGAAATCACTTCAAGACCCCAAAACCGAGTAATAGTCCAAGATACGGGTCAGAATCATCCAAAACTACGAGTCTTGACAACGAACACGTAAGCACTCCTTGGGATTCAACAACCATGGAAATCGCTCTGGGACACCCAAACAATAATTAATAGTCCACGAAACGGGTCAGAATCGCCAAAAACCGCGAGTGTTGATGACCGACACGTAGACGCACCCCGGGGTTCGTCAAGTGCTGAAATCACTCCGGGACCCCAAAATAGTGAGTGATAGTCCATGAAACGGGGCAGAATCGGCCAAAACTGCGATTGTTGATGACCGACACGTAAGTGCACCTTGGGGTTCAATAACTATGGAAATCACTACGGGACCCCAAAACGGTGAGTAATAGACCATGAAACAGGTCACAATCGACCAAAAACGCGAGTGTTGATGACCGACACGTAGACGCACCCCGGGGTTCGTCAATCGTGGAATTCACATCGAGACCCCAAAACTGAGTAATAGTCCAAGAAACGGATCAGAATCGGCCCACACTGCGAGTCCGGACGACCAACACGTAAGCACTCCTTGGGATTCGACAACCATGGAAATCGCTCTGGGACTCCAAAATGGTGATTAATAGTCCATGAAACAGGTCAGAATCACCAAAAACCGCGAGTGTTGATGACCGACACATATATGCACCCCGGGGTTCGTCAATCGTGGAAATCACTCCGGGACCCCAAACAGTGAGTAATAGTCCATGAAACGGTCCATAATCGCCCAAAAGTGCGAGTATTGATGACCGGCACGTAAGTGCACCTTGGGGTTCAACAACTATGGAAATCGCTATGGGGCCCCAAAACGGTACGGGTCAGAATCGACAAAAAACGAGAGTGTTGATGACCGACACGTAGACGCACCTCGGGGTTCGTGAAGTGCTGAAATCACTCCGGGACCCCAAAGTAGTGAGTAATAGCCCATGAAACGGGCCAGAATCGGCCAAAACTGCGATTGTTGATGATTGACACATAAGTGCACCTTGGGGTTCAACAACTATGGAAAACACTACGGGACCCCAAAACGGTGAGTAATAGTCCACGAAACGGGTCACAATCGACAAAAAATGCGGGTGTTGATGACCGACACGTAGACACACCCTGGGGTTCGTCAATTGTGGAAATCACTTCAAGACCCCAAAACCGAGTAATAGTCCAAGATACGGGTCAGAATCATCCAAAACTACGAGTCTTGACAACGAACACGTAAGCACTCCTTGGGATTCAACAACAATGGAAATCGCTCTGGGACACCCAAACAATAATTAATAGTCCACGAAACGGGTCAGAATCGCCAAAAATCGCGAGTGTTGATGACCAACACGTAGACGCACCCCGGGGTTCGTCAAGTGCTGAAATCACTCCGGGACCCCAAAATAGTGAGTGATAGTCCATGAAACGGGCCAGAATCGGCCAAAACTGCGATTGTTGATGACCGACACGTAAGTGCACCTTGGGGTTCAATAACTATGGAAATCACTACGGGACCCCAAAACGGTGAGTAATAGACCACGAAACAGGTCACAATCGACCAAAAACGCGAGTGTTGATGACCGACACGTAGACGCACCCCGGGGTTCGTCAATCGTGGAATTCACTTCGAGACCCCAAAACTGAGTAATAGTCCAAGAAACGGATCAGAATCGGCCCACACTGCGAGTCCGGACGACCAACACGTAAGCACTCCTTGGGATTCGACAACCATGGAAATCGCTGTGGGACTCCAAAATGGTGATTAATAGTCCATGAAACAGGTCAGAATCACCAAAAACCGCGAGTGTTGATGACCGACACATATATGCACCCCGGGGTTCGTCAATCGTGGAAATCACTCCGGGACCCCAAACAGTGAGTAATAGTCCATGAAACGGTCCATAATCGCCCAAAAGTGCGAGTTTTGATGACCGGCACGTAAGTGCACCTTGGGGTTCAACAACTATGGAAATCGCTATGGGGCCCCAAAACGTTGAGTAATAGTCCACGAAATGGGTCAGAATCGACAAAAAACGAGAGTGTTGATGACCGACACAATGACGCTCCCCGGGGTCCGTCAATCGTCGAAATTACTCCGGGACCCCAAAATAGTGAGTAATAGTCTATGAAACGGGCCAGAATCAGCCAAAACTGCGATTGTTGATGACCGACACGTAAGTGCACCTTGGGGTTCAATAACTACGGAAATCACTACGGGACCCCAAAACGGTGAGTAATAGACCACGAAAC
>NW_025228425.1:36072-40372 GCF_018294505.1 Triticum aestivum | reverse complement strand
GCACCTTGGGGTTCAATAACTATGGAAATCACTACGGGACCCCAAAACGGTGAGTAATAGACCACGAAACAGGTCACAATCGACCAAAAACGCGAGTGTTGATGACCGACACGTAGACGCACCCCGGGGTTCGTCAATCGTGGAATTCACATCGTGACCCCAAAACTGAGTAATAGTCCAAGAAACGGATCAGAATCGGCCCACACTGCGAGTCCGGACGACCAACATGTAAGCACTCCTTGGGATTCGACAACCATGGAAATCGCTCTGGGACTCCAAAATGGTGATTAATAGTCCATGAAACAGGTCAGAATCACCAAAAACCGCGAGTGTTGATGACCGACACATATATGCACCCCGGGGTTCGTCAATCGTGGAAATCACTCCGGGACCCCAAACAGTGAGTAATAGTCCATGAAACGGTCCATAATCGCCCAAAAGTGCGAGTATTGATGACCGGCACGTAAGTGCACCTTGGGGTTCAACAACTATGGAAATCGCTATGGGGCCCCAAAACGGTGAGTAACAGTCCACGAAACGGGTCAGAATCGACAAAAAACGAGAGTGTTGATGACCGACACGTAGACGCACCTCGGGGTTCGTCAAGTGCTGAAATCACTCCGGGACCCCAAAGTAGTGAGTAATAGTCCATGAAACGGGCCAGAATCGGCCAAAACCGCGATTGTTGATGACTGACACATAAGTGCACCTTGGGGTTCAACAACTATGGAAAACACTACGGGACCCCAAAACGGTGAGTATTAGTCCACGAAACGGGTCACAATCAACAAAAAATGCGGGTGTTGATGACCGACACGTAGACACACCCTGGGGTTCGTCAATTGTGGAAATCACTTCAAGACCCCAAAACCGAGTATTAGTCCAAGAAACGGGTCAGAATCATCCAAAACTACGAGTCTTGACAAAGAACACATAAGCACTCCTTGGGATTCAACAACCATGGAAATCGCTCTGGGACACCCAAACAATAATTAATATTCCACGAAACGGGTCCGAATCTCCAAAAACCGCGAGTGTTGATGACCGACACGTAGACGCACACCGGGGTTCGTCAAGTGCTGAAATCACTCCGGGACCCCAAAATAGTGAGTAATAGTCCATGAAACGGGCCAGAATCGGCCAAAACTGCGATTGTTGATGACCGACATGTAAGTGCACCTTGGGGTTCAATAACTATGGAAATCACTACGGGACCCCAAAACGGTGAGTAATAGACCACGAAACGGGTCACAATTGAGCAAAAACGCGAGTGTTGATGACCGACACGTAGACGCACCCCAGGGTTCGTCAATCGTAGAATTCACATCGAGACCCCAAAACTGAGTAATACTCCAAGAAACGGATCAGAATCGGCCCACACTGCGAGTCCGGACGACCAACACGTAAGCACTGCTTGGGATCCAACAACCATGGAAATCGCTCTGGGACTCCAAAATGGTGATTAATAGTCCATGAAACAGGTCAGAATCACCAAAAACCGCGAGTGTTGATGACCGACACATATATGCACCCCGGGGTTCGTCAATCGTGGAAATCACTCCGGGACCCCAAACAGTGAGTAATAGTCCATGAAACGGTCCATAATCGCCCAAAAGTGCGAGTATTGATGACCGGCACGTAAGTGCACCTTGGGGTTCAACAACTATGGAAATCGCTATGGGGCCCCAAAACGGTGAGTAATAGTCCACGAAACGGGTCAGAATCGACAAAAAACGAGAGTGTTGATGACCGACACGTAGACGCACCTTGGGGTTCATCAAGTGCTGAAATCACTCCGGGACCCCAAAGTAGTGAGTAATAGTCCATGAAACGGGCCAGAATCGGCCAAAACGGCGATTGTTGATGACTGACACATAAGTGCACCTTGGGGTTCAACAACTATGGAAAACACTACGGGACCCCAAAACGGTGAGTAATAGTCCACGAAACGGGTCACAATCGACAAAAAATGCGGGTGTTGATGACCGACACGTAGACACACCCTGGGGTTCATCAATTGTGGAAATCACTTCAAGACCCCAAAACCGAGTAATAGTCCAAGAAACGGGTCAGAATCATCCAAAACTACGAGTCTTGACAACGAACACGTAAGCACTCCTTGGGATTCGACAACCATGGAAATCGCTCTGGGACACCCAAACAATAATTAATAGTCCACGAAACGGGTCAGAATCGCCAAAAACCGCGAGTGTTGATGACCGACACGTAGACGCACCCCGGGGTTCGTCAAGTGCTGAAATCACTCCGGGACCCCAAAATAGTGAGTGATAGTCCATGAAACGGGCCAGAATCGGCCAAAACTGCGATTGTTGATGACCGACACGTAAGTGCACCTTGGGGTTCAATAACTATGGAAATCACTACGGGACCCCAAAACGGTGAGTAATAGACCACGAAACAGGTCACAATCGACCAAAAACGCGAGTGTTGATGACCGACACGTAGACGCACCCCGGGGTTCGTCAATCGTGGAATTCACTTCGAGACCCCAAAACTGAGTAATAGTCCAAGAAACGGATCAGAATCGGCCCACCCTGCGGGTCCGGACGACCAACACGTAAGCACTCCTTGGGATTCGACAACCATGGAAATCGCTCTGGGACTCCAAAATGGTGATTAATAGTCCATGAAACAGGTCAGAATCACGAAAAACCGCGAGTGTTGATGACCGACACATATATGCACCCCGGGGTTCGTCAATCGTGGAAATCACTCCGGGACCCCAAACAGTGAGTAATAGTCCATGAAACGGTCCATAATCTCCCAAAAGTGCGAGTTTTGATGACCGGCACGTAAGTGCACCTTGGGGTTCAACAACTATGGAAATCGCTATGGGGCCCCAAAACGGTGAGTAATAGTCCACGAAACGGGTCAGAATCGACAAAAAACGAGAGTGTTGATGACCGACACGTAGACGCACCTCGGGGTTCGTCAAGTGCTGAAATCACTCCGGGACCCCAAAGTAGTGAGTAATAGCCCATGAAACGGGCCAGAATCGGCCAAAACTGCGATTGTTGATGATTGACACATAAGTGCACCTTGGGGTTCAACAACTATGGAAAACACTACGGGACCCCAAAACGGTGAGTAATAGTCCACGAAACGGGTCACAATCGACAAAAAATGCGGGTGTTGATGACCGACACGTAGACACACCCTGGGGTTCGTCAATTGTGGAAATCACTTCAAGACCCCAAAACCGAGTAATAGTCCAAGATACGGGTCAGAATCATCCAAAACTACGAGTCTTGACAACGAACACGTAAGCACTCCTTGGGATTCAACAACCATGGAAATCGCTCTGGGACACCCAAACAATAATTAATAGTCCACGAAACGGGTCAGAATCGCCAAAAACCACGAGTGTTGATGACCGACACGTAGACGCACCCCGGGGTTCGTCAAGTGCCGAAATCACTCCGGGACCCCAAAATAGTGAGTGATAGTCCATGAAACGGGCCAGAATCGGCCAAAACTGCGATTGTTGATGACCGACACGTAAGTGCACCTTGGGGTTCAATAACTATGGAAATCACTACGGGACCCCAAAACGGTGAGTAATAGACCACGAAACAGGTCACAATCGACCAAAAACGCGAGTGTTGATGACCGACACGTAGACGCACCCCGGGGTTCGTCAATCGTGGAATTCACTTCGAGACCCCAAAACTGAGTAATAGTCCAAGAAACGGATCAGAATCGGCCCACACTGCGAGTCCGGACGACCAACACGTAAGCACTCCTTGGGATTCGACAACCATGGAAATCGCTCTGGGACTCCAAAATGGTGATTAATAGTCCATGAAACAGTTCAGAATCACCAAAAACCGCGAGTGTTGATGACCGACACATATATGCACCCCGGGGTTCGTCAATCATGGAAATCACTCCGGGACCCCAAACAGTGAGTAATAGTCCATGAAACGGTCCATAATCGCCCAAAAGTGCGAGTTTTGATGACCGGCACGTAAGTGCACCTTGGGGTTCAACAACTATGGAAATCGCTATGGGGCCCCAAAACGTTGAGTAATAGTCCACGAAATGGGTCAGAATCGACAAAAAACGAGAGTGTTGATGACCGACACAATGACGCTCCCCGGGGTCCGTCAATCGTCGAAATTACTCCGGGACCCCAAAATAGTGAGTAATAGTCTATGAAACGGGCCAGAATCAGCCAAAACTGCGATTGTTGATGACCGACACGTAAGTGCACCTTGGGGTTCAATAACTACGGAAATCACTACGGGACCCCAAAACGGTGAGTAATAGACCACGAAAC
>NW_025228425.1:33924-34662 GCF_018294505.1 Triticum aestivum | reverse complement strand
ACGGGTCAGAATCGACAAAAAACGAGAGTGTTGATGACCGACACGTAGACGCACCTCGGGGTTCGTCAAGTGCTGAAATCACTCCGGGACCCCAAAGTAGTGAGTAATAGTCCATGAAACGGGCCAGAATCGGCCAAAACTGCGATTGTTGATGACTGACACATAAGTGCACCTTGGGGTTCAACAACTATGGAAAACACTACAGGACCCCAAAACGGTGAGTATTAGTCCACGAAACGGGTCACAATCAACAAAAAATGCGGGTGTTGATGACCGACACGTAGACACACCCTGGGGTTCGTCAATTGTGGAAATCACTTCAAGACCCCAAAACCGAGTATTAGTCCAAGAAACGGGTCAGAATCATCCAAAACTACGAGTCTTGACAACGAACACATAAGCACTCCTTGGGATTCAACAACCATGGAAATCGCTCTGGGACACCCAAACAATAATTAATATTCCACGAAACGGGTCTGAATCGCCAAAAACCGCGAGTGTTGATGACCGACACGTAGACGCACACCGGGGTTCATCAAGTGCTGAAATCACTCCGGGACACCAAAATAGTGAGTAATAGTCCATGAAACGGGCCAGAATCGGCCAAAACTGCGATTGTTGATGACCGACATGTAAGTGCACCTTGGGGTTCAATAACTATGGAAATCACTACGGGACCCCAAAACGGTGAGTAATAGACCACGAAACGGGTCACAATCGACCAAAAACGCGAGTGTT
>NW_025228425.1:32170-32915 GCF_018294505.1 Triticum aestivum | reverse complement strand
CCACGAAACGGGTCAGAATCGACAAAAAACGAGAGTGTTGATGACCGACACGTAGACGCACCTCGGGGTTCGTCAAGTGCTGAAATCACTCCGGGACCCCAAAGTAGTGAGTAATAGTCCATGAAACGGGCCAGAATCGGCCAAAACTGCGATTGTTGATGACTGACACATAATTGCACCTTGGGGTTCAACAACTATGGAAAACACTACAGGACCCCAAAACGGTGAGTATTAGTCCACGAAACGGGTCACAATCAACAAAAAATGCGGGTGTTGATGACCGACACGTAGACACACCCTGGGGTTCGTCAATTGTGGAAATCACTTCAAGACCCCAAAACCGAGTATTAGTCCAAGAAACGGGTCAGAATCATCCAAAACTACGAGTCTTGACAACGAACACATAAGCACTCCTTGGGATTCAACAACCATGGAAATCGCTCTGGGACACCCAAACAATAATTAATATTCCACGAAACGGGTCTGAATCGCCAAAAACCGCGAGTGTTGATGACCGACACGTAGACGCACACCGGGGTTCGTCAAGTGCTGAAATCACTCCGGGACACCAAAATAGTGAGTAATAGTCCATGAAACGGGCCAGAATCGGCCAAAACTGCGATTGTTGATGACCGACATGTAAGTGCACCTTGGGGTTCAATAACTATGGAAATCACTACGGGACCCCAAAACGGTGAGTAATAGACCACGAAACGGGTCACAATCGACCAAAAACGCGAGTGTT
>NW_025228425.1:29630-31528 GCF_018294505.1 Triticum aestivum | reverse complement strand
CGCTATGGGGCCCCAAAACGGTGAATAATAGTCCACGAAACGGGTCAGAATCGACAAAAAACGAGAGTGTTAATAACCGACACGTAGACGCACCTCGGGGTTCGTCAAGTGCTGAAATCACTCCGGGACCCCAAAGTAGTGAGTAATAGTCCATGAAACGGGCCAGAATCGGCCAAAACTGCGATTGTTGATGACTGACACATAAGTGCACCTTGGGGTTCAACGACTATGGAAAACACTATGGGACCCCAAAACGGTGAGTAATAGTCCACGAAACGGGTCACAATCGACAAAAATTGCGGGTGTTGTTGACCGACACGTAGACACACCCTGGGGTTCGTCAATTGTGGAAATCACTTCAAGACCCCAAAACCGAGTAATAGTCCAAGAAACGGGTCTTAATCATCCAAAACTACGAGTCTTGACAACGAACACGTAAGCACTCCTTGGGATTCAACAAACATGGAAATCGCTCTGGGACACCCAAACAATAATTAATAGTCCACGAAACGGGTCAGAATCGCCAAAAACCACGAGTGTTGATGACGGACACGTAGACGCACCCCGGGGTTCGTCAAGTGCTGAAATCACTCCGGGACCCCAAAATAGTGAGTGATAGTCCATGAAACGGGCCAGAATCGGCCAAAACTGCGATTGTTGATGACCGACACGTAAGTGCACCTTGGGGTTCAATAACTATGGAAATCACTACGGGACCCCAAAACGGTGAGTAATAGACCACGAAACAGGTCACAATCGACCAAAAACGCGAGTGTTGATGACCGACACGTAGACGCACCCCGGGGTTCGTCAATCGTGGAATTCACATCGTGACCCCAAAACTGAGTAATAGTCCAAGAAACGGATCAGAATCGGCCCACACTGCGAGTCCGGACGACCAACATGTAAGCACTCCTTGGGATTCGACAACCATGGAAATCGCTCTGGGACTCCAAAATGGTGATTAATAGTCCATGAAACAGGTCAGAATCACCAAAAACCGCGAGTGTTGATGACCGACACATATATGCACCCCGGGGTTCGTCAATCGTGGAAATCACTCCGGGACCCCAAACAGTGAGTAATAGTCCATGAAACGGTCCATAATCGCCCAAAAGTGCGAGTATTGATGACCGGCACGTAAGTGCACCTTGGGGTTCAACAACTATGGAAATCGCTATGGGGCCCCAAAACGGTGAGTAATAGTCCACGAAACGGGTCAGAATCGACAAAAAACGAGAGTGTTGATGACCGACACGTAGACGCACCTCGGGGTTCGTCAAGTGCTGAAATCACTCCGGGACCCCAAAGTAGTGAGTAATAGTCCATGAAACGGGCCAGAATCGGCCAAAACTGCGATTGTTGATGACTGACACATAAGTGCACCTTGGGGTTCAACAACTATGGAAAACACTACGGGACCCCAAAACGGTGAGTAATAGTCCACGAAACGGGTCACAATCGACAAAAATTGCGGGTGTTGTTGACCGACACGTAGACACACCCTGGGGTTCGTCAATTGTGGAAATCACTTCAAGACCCCAAAACCGAGTAATAGTCCAAGAAACGGGTCAGAATTATCCAAAACTACGAGTCTTGACAACGAACACGTAAGCACTCCTTGGGATTCAACAAACATGGAAATCGCTCTGGGACACCCAAACAATAATTAATAGTCCACGAAACGGGTCAGAATCGCCAAAAACCACGAGTGTTGATGACGGACACGTAGACGCACCCCGGGGTTCGTCAAGTGCTGAAATCACTCCGGGACCCCAAAATAGTGAGTGATAGTCCATGAAACGGGCCAGAATCGGCCAAAACTGCGATTGTTGATGACCGACACGTAAGTGCACCTTGGGGTTCAATAACTATGGAAATCACTACGGGACCCCAAA
>NW_025228425.1:26810-29620 GCF_018294505.1 Triticum aestivum | reverse complement strand
CTGCGATTGTTGATGACCGACATGTAAGTGCACCTTGGGGTTCAATAACTATGGAAATCACTACGGGACCCCAAAACGGTGAGTAATAGACCACGAAACGGGTCACAATCGACCAAAAACGCGAGTGTTGATGACCGACACATATATGCACCCCGGGGTTCGTCAATTGTGGAAATCACTCCGGGACCCCAAACAGTGAGTAATAGTCCATGAAATGGTCCAGAATCGCCCAAAAGTGCGAGTATTGATGACCGGCACGTAAGTGCACCTTGGGGTTCAACAACTATGGAAATCGCAATGGGGCCCCAAAACGGTGAGTAATAGTCCACGAAACGGGTCAGAATCGACAAAAAACGAGAGTGTTAATAACCGACACGTAGACGCACCTCGGGGTTCGTCAAGTGCTGAAATAACTCCGGGACCCCAAAGTAGTGAGTAATAGTCCATGAAACGGGCCAGAATCGGCCAAAACTGCGATTGTTGATGACTGACACATAAGTGCACCTTGGGGTTCAACAACTATGGAAAACACTACGGGACCCCAAAACGGTGAGTAATAGTCCACGAAACGGGTCACAATCGACAAAAATTGCGGGTGTTGTTGACCGACACGTAGACACACCCTGGGGTTCGTCAATTGTGGAAATCACTTCAAGACCCCAAAACCGAGTAATAGTCCAAGAAACGGGTCAGAATCATCCAAAACTACGAGTCTTGACAACGAACACGTAAGCACTCCTTGGGATTCAACAAACATGGAAATCGCTCTGGGACACCCAAACAATAATTAATAGTCCACGAAACGGGTCAGAATCGCCAAAAACCACGAGTGTTGATGACGGACACGTAGACGCACCCCGGGGTTCGTCAAGTGCTGAAATCACTCCGGGACCCCAAAATAGTGAGTGATAGTCCATGAAACGGGCCAGAATCGGCCAAAACTGCGATTGTTGATGACCGACACGTAAGTGCACCTTGGGGTTCAATAACTATGGAAATCACTACGGGACCCCAAAGCGGTGAGTAATAGACCACGAAACAGGTCACAATCGACCAAAAACGCGAGTGTTGATGACCGACACGTAGACGCACCCCGGGGTTCGTCAATCGTGGAATTCACATCGTGACCCCAAAACTGAGTAATAGTCCAAGAAACAGATCAGAATCGGCCCACACTGCGAGTCCGGACGACCAACATGTAAGCACTCCTTGGGATTCGACAACCATGGAAATCGCTCTGGGACTCCAAAATGGTGATTAATAGTCCATGAAACAGGTCAGAATCACCAAAAACCGCGAGTGTTGATGACCGACACATATATGCACCCCGGGGTTCGTCAATCGTGGAAATCACTCCGGGACCCCAAACAGTGAGTAATAGTCCATGAAACGGTCCATAATCGCCCAAAAGTGCGAGTATTGATGACCGGCACGTAAGTGCACCTTGGGGTTCAACAACTATGGAAATCGCTATGGGGCCCCAAAACGGTGAGTAATAGTCCACGAAACGGGTCAGAATCGACAAAAAACGAGAGTGTTGATGACCGACACGTAGACGCACCTCGGGGTTCGTCAAGTGCTGAAATCACTCCGGGACCCCAAAGTAGTGAGTAATAGTCCATGAAACGGGCCAGAATCGGCCAAAACTGCGATTGTTGATGACTGACACATAAGTGCACCTTGGGGTTCAACAACTATGGAAAACACTACGGGACCCCAAAACGGTGAGTATTAGTCCACGAAACGGGTCACAATCAACAAAAAATGCGGGTGTTGATGACCGACACGTAGACACACCCTGGGGTTCGTCAATTGTGGAAATCACTTCAAGACCCCAAAACCGAGTATTAGTCCAAGAAACGGGTCAGAATCATCCAAAACTACGAGTCTTGACAACGAACACATAAGCACTCCTTGGGATTCAACAACCATGGAAATCGCTCTGGGACACCCAAACAATAATTAATATTCCACGAAACGGGTCCGAATCGCCAAAAACCGTGAGTGTTGATGACCGACACGTAGACGCACACCGGGGTTCGTCAAGTGCTGAAATCACTCCGGGACCCCAAAATAGTGAGTAATAGTCCATGAAACGGGCCAGAATCGGCCAAAACTGCGATTGTTGATGACCGACATGTAAGTGCACCTTGGGGTTCAATAACTATGGAAATCACTACGGGACCCCAAAACGGTGAGTAATAGACCACGAAACGGGTCACAATTGACCAAAAACGCGAGTGTTGATGACCGACACGTAGACGCACCCCAGGGTTCGTCAATCGTGGAATTCACATCGAGACCCCAAAACTGAGTAATAGTCCAAGAAACGGATCAGAATCGGCCCACACTGCGAGTCCGGACGACCAACACGTAAGCACTGCTTGGGATCCGACAACCATGGAAATCGCTCTGGGACTCCAAAATGGTGATTAATAGTCCATGAAACAGGTCAGAATCACCAAAAACCGCGAGTGTTGATGACCGACTCATATATGCACCCCGGGGTTCGTCAATTGTGGAAATCACTCCGGGACCCCAAACAGTGAGTAATAGTCCATGAAACGGTCCAGAATCGCCCAAAAGTGCGAGTATTGATGACCGACACGTAAGTGCACATTGGGGTTCAACAACTATGGAAATTGCTATGGGGCCCCAAAACGGTGAGTAATAGTCCACGAAACGGGTCAAAATCGACAAAAAACGAGAGTGTTGATGACCGACACGTAGACGCACCCCAGGGTTCGTCAAGTGCTGAAATCACTCCGGGACCCCAAAATAGTGAGTAATAGTCCATGAAACGGGCCAGA
>NW_025228425.1:24335-26800 GCF_018294505.1 Triticum aestivum | reverse complement strand
GTAGACGCACCCCGGGGTTCGTCAAGTGCTGAAATCACTCCGGGACCCCAAAATAGTGAGTAATAGTCCATGAAACGGGCCAGAATCGGCCAAAACTGCGATTGTTGATGACTGACACATAAATGCACCTTGGGGTTCAACAACTATGGAAAACACTACGGGACCCCAAAACGGTGAGTAATAGTCCACGAAACGGGTCACAATCGACAAAAAATGCGGGTGTTGATGACCGACACGTAGACACACCCTAGGGTTCGTCAATTGTGGAAATCACTTCAAGACCCCAAAACCGAGTAGTAGTCCAAGAAACGGGTCAGAATCATCCAGAACTATGAGTCTCGACAACAAACACGTAAGCACTCCTTGGGATTCGACAACCATGGAAATCGCTCTGGGACACCCAAACAATAATTAATAGTCCACGAAACGGGTCAGAATCGCCAAAAACCGCGAGTGTTGATGACCGACATGTAGACGCACCCCGGGGTTCGTCAAGTGCTGAAATCACTCCGGGACCCCAAAATAGTGAGTAATAGTCCATGAAACGGGCCAGAATCGGCCAAAACTGCGATTGTTGATGACTGACACATAAATGCACCTTGGGGTTCAACAACTATGGAAAACACTACGGGACCCCAAAACGGTGAGTAATAGTCCACGAAACGGGTCACAATCGACAAAAAATGCGGGTGTTGATGACCGACACGTAGACACACCCTAGGGTTCGTCAATTGTGGAAATCACTTCAAGACCCCAAAACCGAGTAGTAGTCCAAGAAACGGGTCAGAATCATCCAGAACTATGAGTCTTGACAACGAACACGTAAGCACTCCTTGGGATTCGACAACCATGGAAATCGCTCTGGGACACCCAAACAATAATTAATAGTCCACGAAACGGGTCAGAATCGCCAAAAACTGCGAGTGTTGATGACCGACACGTAGACGCACCCCGGGGTTCGTCAAGTGCTGAAATCACTCCGGGACCCCAAAATAGTGAGTAATAGTCCATGAAACGGGCCAGAATCGGCCAAAACTGCGATTGTTGATGACCGACACGTAAGTGCACCTTGGGGTTCAATAACTATGGAAATCACTACGGGACCCCAAAACGGTGAGTAATAGACCACGAAACGGGTCACAATTGACCAAAAACGCGAGTGTTGATGACCGACACGTAGACGCACCCCGGGGTTCGTCAATCGTGGAATTCACTTCGATACCCCAAAACTGAGTAATAGTCCAAGAAACGGATCAGAATCGGCCCGCATTGCGAGTCCGGACGACCAACACGTAAGCACTCCTTGGGATTCGACAACCATGGAAATCGCTCTGGGACTCCAAAATGGTGATTAATAGTCCATGAAACAGGTCAGAATCACCAAAAACCGCGAGTGTTGATGACCGACACATATATGCACCTCGGGGTTCGTCAATCGTGGAAATCACTCCGGGACCCCAAACAGTGAGTAATAGTCCATGAAACGGGCCAGAATCGGCCAAAAGTGCGAGTATTGATGACCGGCACATAAGTGCACCTTGGGGTTCAACAACTATGGAAATCGCTATGGGGCCCCAAAACGTTGAGTAATAGTCCACGAAATGGGTCAAAATCGACAAAAAACGAGAGTGTTGATGACCGACACAATGACGCACCCCGGGGTTCGTCAATCGTCAAAATTACTCCGGGACCCCAAAATAGTGAGTAATAGTCTACGAAACGGGCCAGAATCAGCCAAAACTGCGATTGTTGATGACCGACACGTAAGTGCACCTTGGGGTTCAATAACTATAGACATCACTACGGGACCCCAAAACAGTGAGTAATAGACCACGAAACGGGTCACAATCGACCAAAAACGCGAGTGTTGATGACCGACGCGTAGACGCACCCCGGGGTTCGTCAATCATGGAATTCACATCGAGACCCCAAAACTGAGTAATAGTCCAAGAAACGGATCAGAATCGGCCCACACTGCGAGTCCGGACGACCAACACGTAAGCACTCCTTGGGACTCGACAACCATGGAAATCGCTCTGGGACTCCAAAATGGTGATTAATAGTCCATGAAACAGGTCAGAATCACCAAAAACCGCGAGTGTTGATGACCGACACATATATGCACCCCGGGTTTCGTCAATTGTGGAAATCACTCCGGGACCCCAAACAGTGAGTAATAGTCCATGAAACGGTCCAGAATCGCCCAAAAGTGCGAGTATTGATGACCGGCACGTAAGTGCACCTTGGGGTTCAACAACTATGGAAATCGCTATGGGGCCCCAAAACGGTGAGTAATAGTCCACGAAACGGGTCAGAATCGAGAAAAAACGAGAGTGTTGATGACCGACACGTAGACGCACCCCGGGGTTCGTCAAGTGCTGAAATCACTCCGGGACCCCAAAATAGTGAGTAATAGTCCATGAAACGGGCGAGAATCGGCCAAAACTGCGATTGTTGATGACTGA
>NW_025228425.1:19887-24113 GCF_018294505.1 Triticum aestivum | reverse complement strand
GTAGACGCACCCCGGGGTTCGTCAAGTGCTGAAATCACTCCGGGACCCCAAAATAGTGAGTAATAGTCCATGAAACGGGCCAGAATCGGCCAAAACTGCGATTGTTGATGACTGACACATAAATGCACCTTGGGGTTCAACAACTATGGAAAACACTACGGGACCCCAAAACGGTGAGTAATAGTCCACGAAACGGGTCACAATCGACAAAAAATGCGGGTGTTGATGACCGACACGTAGACACACCCTAGGGTTCGTCAATTGTGGAAATCACTTCAAGACCCCAAAACCGAGTAGTAGTCCAAGAAACGGGTCAGAATCATCCAGAACTATGAGTCTTGACAACGAACACGTAAGCACTCCTTGGGATTCGACAACCATGGAAATCGCTCTGGGACACCCAAACAATAATTAATAGTCCACGAAACGGGTCAGAATCGCCAATAAACGCGAGTGTTGATGACCGACACGTAGACGCACCCCGGGGTTCGTCAAGTGCTGAAATCACTCCGGGACCCCAAAATAGTGAGTGATAGTCCATGAAACGGGCCAGAATCGGCCAAAACTGCGATTGTTGATGACCGACACGTAAGTGCACCTTGGGGTTCAATAACTATAGAAATCACTACGGGACCCCAAAACGGTGAGTAATAGACCACGAAACGGGTCACAATCGACCAAAAACGCGAGTGTTGATGACCGACACGTAGACGCACCCCGGGGTTCGTCAATCGTGGAATTCACATCGAGACCCCAAAACTGAGTAATAGTCCAAGAAACGGATCAGAATCGGCCCACACTGCGAGTTCGGACGACCAACACGTAAGCACTCCTTGGGATTCGACAACCATGGAAATCGCTCTGGGACTCCAAAATGGTGATTAATAGTCCATGAAACAGGTCAGAATCACCAAAAACCGCGAGTGTTGATGACCGACACATATATGCACCCCGGGGTTCGTCAATTGTGGAAATCACTCCGGGACCCCAAACAGTGAGTAATAGTCCATGAAACGGTCCAGAATCGCCCAAAAGTGCGAGTATTGATGACCGGCACGTAAGTGCACCTTGGGGTTCAACAACTATGGAAATCGCTATGGGGCCCCAAAACGGTGAGTAATAGTCCACGAAATGGGTCAGAATCGACAAAAAACGAGAGTGTTGATGACCAACACGTAGACGCACCCCGGGGTTCGTCAAGTGCTGAAATCACTCCGGGACCCCAAAATAGTGAGTAATAGTCCATGAAACGGGCGAGAATCGGCCAAAACTGCGATTGTTGATGACTGACACATAAATGCACCTTGGGGTTCAACAACTATGGAAAACACTACGGGACCCCATAACGGTGAGTAATAGTCCACGAAACAGGTCACAATCGATAAAAAATGCGGGTGTTGATGACCGACACGTAGACACACCCTAGGGTTCGTCAATTGTGGAAATCACTTCAAGACCCCAAAACCGAGTAGTAGTCCAAGAAACGGGTCAGAATCATCCAGAACTATGAGTCTTGACAACGAACACGTAAGCACTCCTTGGTATTCGACAACCATGGAAATCGCTCTGGGACACCCAAACAATAATTAATAGTCCACGAAACGGGTCAGAATCGCCAAAAACTGCAAGTGTTGATGACCGACACGTAGACGCACCCCGGGGTTCGTCAAGTACTGAAATCACTCCGGGACCCCAAAATAGTGAGTAATAGTCCATGAAACGGGCCAGAATCGGCCAAAACTGCGATTGTTGATGACCGACAAGTAAGTGCACCTTGGGGTTCAATAACTATGGAAATCACTACGGGACCCCAAAACGGTGAGTAATAGACCACGAAACGGGTCACAATTTACCAAAACGCGAGTGTTGATGACCGACACGTAGACGCACCCCGGGGTTCGTCAATCGTGGAATTCACTTCGATACCCCAAAACTGAGTAATAGTCCAAGAAACGGATCAGAATCGGCCCACACTGCGAGTCCGGACGACCAACACGTAAGCACTCCTTGGGATTCGACAACCATGGAAATCGCTCTGGGACTCCAAAATGGTGATTAATAGTCCATGAAACAGGTCAGAATCACCAAAAACCGCGAGTGTTGATGACCGACACATATATGCACCTCGGGGTTCGTCAATCGTGGAAATCACTCCGGGACCCCAAACAGTGAGTAATAGTCCATGAAACGGGCCAGAATCGGCCAAAAGTGCGAGTATTGATGACCGGCACATAAGTGCACCTTGGGGATCAACAACTATGGAAATCGCTATGGGGCCCCAAAACATTGAGTAATAGTCCACGAAATGGGTCAAAATCGACAAAAAACGAGAGTGTTGATGACCGACACAATGACGCACCCCGGGGTTCATCAATCATCGAAATTACTCCGGGACCCCAAAATAGTGAATAATAGTCTATGAAACGGGCCAGAATCAGCCAAAACTGCGATTGTTGATGACCGACACGTAAGTGCACCTTGGGGTTCAATAACTATAGAAATCACTACGGGACCCCAAAACGGTGAGTAATAGACCACGAAACGGGTCACAATCGACCAAAAACGCGAGTGTTGATGACCGACACGTAGACGCACCCCGGGGTTCGTCAATCGTGGAATTCACATCGAGACCCCAAAACTGAGTAATAGTCCAAGAAACAGATCAGAATCGGCCCACACTGCGAGTCTGGACGACCAACACGTAAGCACTCCTTGGGATTCGACAACCATGGAAATCGCTCTGGGACTCCAAAATGGTGATTAATAGTCCATGAAACAGGTCAGAATCACCAAAAACCGCGAGTGTTGATGACCGACACATACATGCACCCCGGGGTTCGTCAATTGTGGAAATCACTCCGGGACCCCAAACAGTGAGTAATAGTCCATGAAACGGTCCAGGATCGCCCAAAAGTGCGAGTATTGATGACCGGCACGTAAGTGCACCTTGGGGTTCAACAACTATGGAAATCGCTATGGGGCCCCAAAATGGTGAGTAATAGTCCACGAAATGGGTCAGAATCGACAAAAAACGAGAGTGTTGATGACCGACACGTAGACGCACCCCGGGGTTCGTCAAGTGCTGAAATCACTCCGGGACCCCAAAATAGTGAGTAATAGTCCATGAAACGGGCCAGAATCGGCCAAAACTGCGATTGTTGATGACTGACATATAAATGCACCTTGGGGTTCAACAACTATGGAAAACACTACGGGACCCCAAAACAGTGAGTAATAGTCCACGAAACGGGTCACAATCGACAAAAAATGCGGGTGTTGATGACCGACACGTAGACACACCCTAGGGTTCGTCAATTGTGGAAATCACTTCAAGACCCCAAAACCGAGTAATAGTCCAAGAAACGGGTCAGAATCATCCAAAACTATGAGTCTTGACAACGAACACGTAAGCACTCCTTGGGATTCGACAACCATGGAAATCGCTCTGGGACACCCAAACAATAATTAATAGTCCACGAAACGGGTCAGAATCGCCAAAAACCGTGAGTGTTGATGACCGACACGTAGACGCACCCCGGGGTTCGTCAAGTGCTGAAATCACTCCGGGACCCCAAAATAGTGAGTGATAGTCCATGAAACGGGCCAGAATCGGCCAAAACTACGATTGTTGATGACCGACACGTAAGTGCACCTTGGGGTTCAATAACTATAGAAATCACTACGGGACCCCAAAACAGTGAGTAATAGACCACGAAACGGGTCATAATCGACCAAAAACGCGAGTGTTGATGACCGACACGTAGACGCACCCCGGGGTTCGTCAATCGTGGAATTCACATCGAGACCCCGAAACTGAGTAATAGTCCAAGAAACGGATCTGAATCGGCCCACACTGCGAGTCCGGACGACCAACACGTAAGCACTCCTTGGGATTCGACAACCATGGAAATCGCTCTGGGACTCCAAAATGGTGATTAATAGTCCATGAAACAGGTCAGAATCACCAAAAACCGCGAGTGTTGATGACCGACACATACATGCACCCCGGGGTTCGTCAATTGTGGAAATCACTCCGGGACCCCAAACAGTGAGTAATAGTCCATGAAACGGCCCAGGATCGCCCAAAAGTGCGAGTATTGATGACCGGCACGCAAGTGCACCTTGGGGTTCAACAACTATGGAAATCGCTATGGGCCCCAAAACGGTGAGTAATAGTCCACGAAACGGGTCAGAATCGACAAAAAACGAGAGTGTTGATGACCGAC
>NW_025228425.1:16258-18033 GCF_018294505.1 Triticum aestivum | reverse complement strand
AATCGGCCCACACTGCGAGTCCGGACGACCAACACGTAAGCACTCCTTGGGATTCGACAACCATGGAAATCGCTCTGGGACTCCAAAATGGTGATTAATAGTCCATGAAACAGGTCAGAATCACCAAAAACCGCGAGTGTTGATGACGGACACATATATGCACCCCGGGGTTCGTCAATTGTGGAAATCACTCCGGGACCCCAAACAGTGAGTAATAGTCCATGAAACGGTCCAGAATCGCCCAAAAGTGCGAGTATTGATGACTGGCATGTAAGTGCACCTTGGGGTTCAACAACTATGGAAATCGCTATGGGGCCCCAAAACGGTGAGTAATAGTCCACGAAACGGGTCAGAATCGACAAAAAACGAGAGTGTTGATGACCGACACGTAGACGCACCCCGGGGTTCGTCAAGTGCTGAAATCACTCCGGGACCCCAAAATAGTGAGTAATAGTCCATGAAACGGGCCAGAATCGGCCAAAACTGCGATTGTTGATGACTGACACATAAATGCACCTTGGGGTTCAACAACTATGGAAAACACTACGGGACCCCAAAACGGTGAGTAATAGTCCACGAAACGGGTCACAATCGACAAAAAATGCGGGTGTTGATGACCGACACGTAGACACACCCTAGGGTTCGTCAATTGTGGAAATCACTTCAAGACCCCAAAACCGAGTAATAGTCCAAGAAACGGGTCAGAATCATCCAAAACTATGAGTCTTGACAACGAACACGTAAGCACTCCTTGGGATTCGACAACCATGGAAATCGCTCTGGGACACCCAAACAATAATTAATAGTCCACGAAACGGGTCAGAATCGCCAAAAACTGCGAGTGTTGATGACCAACACGTAGACGCACCCTGGGGTTCGTCAAGTGCTGAAATCACTCCGGGACCCCAAAATAGTGAGTGATAGTCCATGAAACGGGCCAGAATCGGCCAAAACTGCGATTGTTGATGACCGACACGTAAGTGCACCTTGGGGTTCAATAACTATGGAAATCACTACGGGACCCCAAAACGGTGAGTAATAGACCACGAAACGGGTCACAATTGACCAAAAACGCGAGTGTTGATGACCGACACGTAGACGCACCCCGGGGTTCGTCAATCGTGGAATTCACTTCGATACCCCAAAACTGAGTAATAGTCCAAGAAACGGATCAGAATCGGCCCACACTGCGAGTCCGGACGACCAACACGTAAGCACTCCTTGGGATTCGACAACCATGGAAATCGCTCTGGGACTCCAAAATGGTGATTAATAGTCCATGAAACAGGTCAGAATCACCAAAAACCGCGAGTGTTGATGACCGACACATATATGCACCTCGGGGTTCGTCAATCGTGGAAATCACTCCGGGACCCCAAATAGTGAGTAATAGTCCATGAAACGGGCCAGAATCGGCCAAAAGTGCGAGTATTGATGACCGGCACATAAGTGCACCATGGGGTTCAACAACTATGGAAATCGCTATGGGGCCCCAAAACGTTGAGTAATAGTCCACGAAACGGGTCAGAATCGACAAAAAACGAGAGTGTTGATGACCGACATGTAGACGCACCTCGGGGTTCGTCAAGTGCTGAAATCACTCCGGGACCCCAAAGTACTGAGTAATAGTCCATGAAACGGGCCAGAATCGGCCAAAACTGCGATTGTTGATGACTGACACATAAGTGCACCTTGGGGTTCAACAACTATGGAAAACACTACGGGACCCCAAAACGGTGAGTAATAGTCCACGAAACGGGTCACAATCGACAAAA